>NC_079164.1:23025578-23275578 GCF_947568905.1 Ostrea edulis
TGTAATAAAAATAGCAAACGCGCATGCGCACGCACGTGCATTGTCTTTTGAAGGTTCAATTCTTTCAATGACCATAACTTTTTTGTTTTTTGTCAAAATCTTTTCAAACTTGTATTGTATATGTATCTTGATATTCTTAACAAAAGTGTATAGTCATAATTACCATCCGGCACGTGCATGCACGTGTGCTAAATTGTGATTGGACGATTTTCAAATCGCCATAACTTTCTTATAAATGATGGAAACAATATGAAATTTATACTGTAAGTATATCTATCAAATGTCTATTGAACGACATCAACATTGATGCTGAGTCATACTCACGTGACCGTGTATGCACGTGCATATCTTTTCTTTCATTTTTCGGGTACTAAAATGGTCATTACTATTGAATTAAAAACTGAAATGAATTCAAATTTACCCTGAGGATCTATGATATGAATGTCTATGAAATGGTGTTAACAAATTTTCCATTATTAAAATCGCGTGCGCGTGAATGCGCGTGCAATGTAATTTTTGACGTCTAAATTTAAGTATTGCTCTATAACATTTTGAGATTGCAATGAATAGGTTTCAAAATTAGGTTGCAGGTATGTTTTAGGCCTCTCAATTTATTAATAGTCTCAAAATCACTTACCTGCATGCGCATGCACGTGCGCTTAATTCTGATTGGACGATTTTGAAATCCCAATACCTTTCTTATGAGTGAAGCAATCAATACCAAATTCATATAGTAAGTATATTGTTCAAATGTCTATTGAATAGCATCAACAAAATTGTTGTGTGGTACTCACGCGCACGTGTATGCACGTGCATTGATTTCGGTCTTTGTAGTTTTGAGTTGCCGTTAATTTCTCCTTTTTCATTGAACAGTTGTGAAACTTCTCTTGTACACATATAGTATGACTTCTGATGTATCGAAATGGTCGAATTATTTATCTGCACGTGCATGTACGTACGTGCACGTGCACAAAACTCTCAGATCTTTATAACTGATTTGAACTAGTATGAAATGGACTGAACGTTATAAGATAGTTATATATTCACATGCTACACAGTTTGCAATGGTCAAAACAACTTGTACTGAAAGAAATGTCACCACTTACTAAATGGGGGAATGTTTGGGGAACATCTGTAGCGGTCCCCGTTACAATAAGTACTAGTTATTATTATTATTCTTTCTTTATTTTTGTCACCCTTTTTTGTCCACGAGTGTTCTCAGAAACTACTGAAGGGATCAAGATGAAACCTTTTTAGGATGATAGAATACTCTATGTAGATGTGCGGAACGAACGTCATTTTGTCTGAAAATGCATGCATGTGCATGCACGTGCATTGGATTTTTTGTTTACAAACTTTGGAATGCGTCTAACTTTTTTATTTTTCAATGAAATCGTTTGCTATTTATATCGTAGGTATAACTTTGGACCCTTAACTGTTTGGCATCGTCAAAATTTCAATTCTGCACGCGCATGCACGTGTGCTTTAATTTGATTGGATAATACAAAACCGTTTATAACTTTCGTGTAAATTAAAACAATTTGATGATATTTACAGGATAGGTAAAGATTAAAAATATCTATAAAAAAAAGTTTCAAAAATTGAAAACGCGCATGCACACGCACGTGTATTGACATTTGAATATTCATTTAATTCAATGACCATAACTTTTTTGTTTTTTGTCAAAATCTTTTCAAACTTGTATTGTTTATGTATCCTGATATTCCTAACAAAAGAGTACAGTCATATTAACTATCCGGCACGTGCATGCACGTGTGCTAAATTGTGATTGGACGATTTTCAAATCGCCATAACTTTCTTATAAATGATGGAAACAAAAAGAAATTTATACTGTAAGTATATCTATCAAATGTCTATTGAATGACATCAACATTGATGCTGAGTCATACTCACGTGCCCGTGTATGCACGTGCATAATTTTTATTTCATTTTTCGGATACTAAAATGGTTATAACTATTGAATTAAAAACTGAAATAAATTCAAATTTACCCTGAGGATCTATGATATGAATGTTTATGAAATGGTGTCAACAAATTTTCCATTATCAAAATCGCGTGCGCGTGAATGCGCGTGGATTGTAATTTTTGACGTCTAAATTCAAGTATTGGTCTATAACATTTTGAGATTGCAATGAATAGGTTTGAAAATTAGGTTGCAGGTATGTTTTGGGCCTCTCAATTTATTAATAGTCTCGAAATCACTTACCTGCACGCGCATGCACGTGCGCTTAATTCTGATTGGACGATTTTGAAATCCCAACAACTTTCTTATGAGTGAGGTGATCGATACCAAATTCATATAGTAAGTATATTGTTCAAATGTCTATTGAATAGCATCAACAAAATTGCTGTGTGGTACTCACGCGCACGTGTATGCACGTGCATTGATTTCGGTCTTTGTAGTTTTGAGTTGCCGTTAATTTCTCGTTTTTCATTGAACAGTTGTGAAACTTCCCTTGTACTGATATAGTAAGACTTCTAATGTATCGAGATGGTCGAATTATTTATATGCACGTGCATGCACGTACGTGCACGTTCACAAAACTCTCAGATCTTTATAACTGATTTGAACTAGTATGAAATGGACTGAACGTTATAAGATAGTTATAAATTCACATGCTACACAGTTTGCAATGGTCAAAACAACTTGTACTGAAATAAATGTCACCACTTACTAAATGGGGGAATGGTTGGGGAACATCTGTAACGGTCCCCGTTACAATAAGTACTAGTTATTATGTTCCCCAAACAAAGTTTGGGAACATATTGGTTTTACTCTGTTTCTTATTATTAAGGTCTTCCGTTTCCAACGGAAGACCTTCTAGTGATTCTACTGTTTATTAGGGTCTTCCGTCTTCAGCGGAAGACCCTTCTATTATTCTATTGTTGATTTTTCACTTTTCTTATTATTAGGGTCTTCCGTCTTCAGCGGAAGACCCTTCTATTATTCTATTGTTGATTTTTCACTTTTCTTATTATTAGGGTCTTCCGTCTTCAGCGGAAGACCCTTCTATTATTCTATTGTTGATTTTTCACTTTTCTTCTTCTTATTATTATTATTCTTTTTTTTTTCTCCTTACCGATTTTTGTGCAGAAGATTTCTCGGAGATGGATGGATCAATTTGCTTGAAATTTTCAGGATTGATGCGTTGCCATTTGAAGTTTGTACCGCCGTTTCAATTTTTGAAAAATCACTTCCGGTTGGAAGTTATCCCCCTTTTATCGATTTTCAGATGACCATTTTGTCCAGACAAAAACTCAAAAACGATAAAAGCTAGAGTGCTGAAATTTTCAGTGATGTTAGACGACATGTTGTAGTTGTGCACCTGGGTTTTAAAAATTTCCGGAAGTGCCTAGTATGGAAGCTCGGTAGGGGTCGAAAATGGAGTTTAAAAAAGTGTCTCATTTTTCTCCACGTTTTAAATCATAACTTTTTACTCGTAAATATTTTGCTTAGACATATATAACAAAAGTTGTACAGTTTATTGAGATCTTTCGTGTCATATCAGGAAATGGGCCCATAGGCCTCATGGCTCGCCTGAACCATTGAGTTTCTGTTAGAATGATTAACTTTTTTCTCACGAAACTTTTGATAAGACATGTAGAATAAAAGTTGTTCAGGTTTGCAAGATCTATCTAATGATATCAAAAAATAGGCCTGCGGGCGTCATGGCTCGCCTGAACAGTCGAATTTGTATCACAATTAATAACATTAATAACTTTTTTCTCGAGAAACTTTTGACAAGACATGTTGAACAAAAGTTGTTCAGTTTCGCAAGCGTTAACTAACGATGTTAATAAATAGGCCTGCGGGTCTCATGGCTCACCTGAACAGTTGGGTTATTGTTGCAATCTATAACATTTTTGTCAAGAAACTTTTAATAAGACATCTTGAACAAAAGTTGTTCAGTTTTGCAAGATCTTTCGAACAACATCATGAAAAAGGCCAACGGGCCTCATGGCTCACCTGAACAGTTTCATCAGTGTCACAATTACTAACTTTTTTCTCGAAAATCTTTTGATAAGACATGTAGAACAAAAGTTGTTCAGTTTTGCAAGATCTTTCAAACGATATCAAGAAAAAGGCCCACGGGCCTTATGACTCGCCTTAACAGTGATAAATGTCGCATAACGTTATACTCGTAAATATTTTGTTTAGACATATATAACAAAAGTTGTACAGTTTATTGAGATCTTTCGTGCTGTTCCAAGAAATGGGCCCATGGGCCTCATGGCTTGCCTGAACCATTGAGTTTCTTTTACAATGATTAAGTTTTTTCTCACGAAACTTTTGATAAGACATGTAGAATAAAAGTTGTTCAGTTTTGCAAGATCTATCTAATGATATCAAAAAATAGGCCTGCGGGCGTCTTGGCTCGCCTGAACAGTCGAATTTGTATCACAATTAATAACATTAATAACTTTTTTCTCGAGAAACTTTTGATAAGACATGTAGAACAAAAGTTGTTCAGATTCGCAAGCGTTACTAACGATGTTAAGAATAAGGCCTGCAGGTCTCATTGCTCACCTGAACAGTTGGGTTATTGTTGTAATCTATAACATTTTAGTGAAGAAACTTTTAATGAGACATCTAGAGCAAAAGTTGTTCAATTTTGCAAGATGTTTCAAACAACATCATGAAAAAGGCGAACAGGCCTCATGGCTCGCCTGAAGAGTTTGATTAGTGTCACAATCAATAGCTTTTTTCTGGAGAAACTTTTGATAAAACATGTAGACCAAAAGTTGTTCAGGTTTGCAAGATCTTTCAAACGATATCAAGAAAAAGGCCCATGGGCCTTATGACTCGCCTTAACAGTCTGATAAATGTCGCAATTAATAAATTTTTTCTTAAGAAAATTTCCATAGGACATGTAGAAAAAAATCTGTTCAGTTTTGCGAGATATATCTAGAATGATATAAAAAAAAAATAGGCCTCCGGGCGGCATGACTCGCCTGATCAGTCGAATCTGTATCGCAGTAAATAACATTATTAACTTTTTTCTCAAAAAAAAGCTGACCCCTTTAATTAGTTGCCGAGAGGTAGAGAGAGTCTTTAATTTATAACATTTAAATGATCAATATTTGTAAAACATTACCAAAGCTAAATTGTACGTCTAGACAATATATTTGTATCATTATTTATGAACGAAAATGTCAGTCAAATTCTTATCTAATAACATCTAAATTTGGACGGAAGACCCACTCGTTGCTCGCAACGAGATCGAATCTAGTTATTATTATTATTCTTTTTTTTTTCTCCTTACCGATTTTTGTGCAGAAGATTTCTCGGAGATGGCTGGATCGATTTGCTTCAAATTTTCAGGATTGATGCGTTGCCATTTGAAGTTTGTACCGCCGTTTCAATTTTTGCAAAATCACTTCCGGTTGGAAGTTATCCCCCTTTTATCGATTTTCAGATGACCATTTTGTCCAGACAAAAACTCAAAAACGATAAAAGCTAGAGTGCTGAAATTTTCAGTGATGTTAGACGACATGTTGTAGTTGTGCACCTGGGTTTTCAAAATTTCCGGAAGTGCCTAGTATGGAAGCTCGGTAGGGGTCGAAAATGGAGTTTAGAAAAGTGGCCAATTTTTTTCCACGTTTTAAATCATAACTTTTTACTCGTAAATATTTTGTTTAGACATATATAACAAAAGTTGTACAGTTTATTGAGATCTTTCGTGCCATATCAAGAAATGGGCCCATGGGCCTCATGGCTCGCCTGAACCATTGAATTTCTGTTACAATGATTAACTTTTTTCTCACGAAACTTTTGATAAAACATGTAGAATAAAAGTTGTTCAATTTTGCAAGATCTATCTAAGGATATCAAAAAATAGGCCCCTAGGCATCATGGCTCGCCTGAACAGTCAAATTTATATCACAATTAATAACATTAATAACTTTTTTCACGAGAAACTTTTGACAAGACATGTAGAACAAAAGTTGTTCAGTTTCGCAAGCGTTAACTAACGATCTGAAGAAATAGGCCTGCGGGTCTCGTGGCTCACCTGAACAGCTGGGTTATTGTTGCAGTCTATAACATTTTTGTCAAAAAACATTTAATAAGACATCCAGAACAAAAGTTGTTCAGTTTTGCAAGATTTTTCGAACAACATCATGAAAAAGCCGAACAGGCTTTATGGCTCGCCTGGAGAGTTTAATTAGTTTCAAAATCAATAACTTTTTTCTCGAGAAACTTTTGATAAGACATGTAGAACAAAAGTTGTTCAGTTTTGCAAGATCTTTCAAACGATATCAAGAAAAAGGCCCTCGGGCCTTATGACTCGCCTTTACAGTCTGATAAATGTCGCAATCAATAATTTTTTTCTCAAGAAAATTTTGATAAGACATGTAGATCAAAATTTGTTCAGTTTTGCGAGATATATTTAGAATGATATCAAAAAATAGGCCTCCGGGCGACATGACTCGCCTGATCAGTCGAATTTGTATCGCAGCAAATAACATTATTAACTTTTTTCTCGAAAAAAGGCTGACCCCTTTAATTAGTGGCCGAGAGGGGCAGAGAGTCTTTAATTTATAACACTTAAATGATCAATATTTGTAAAACATTACGGAAGCTAAATTGTACGTCTAGATAATATATTTGTATCATTATTTATGAACGAAAATCTCAGTCAAATTCTTATCTCATCACATCTAAAATTGGGCGGAAGACCCACTCGTTGCTCGCAACGAGATCGCATCTAGTTATTATTATTATTATTTTTTTTCCCCTTTCGTCTCCGAGACCGCTGGATGGATTTTCCTGAAACTTTCACAGGTTATAGACAACGATGGTACCTCGAGGCGTTTTTTTCATTTTTTCAAAATTCACTTCCGTTCGTCAGATACGTCCGATTTTCCGGTTTTTGAAAGAAACTTTGTCCGGGGGTAAACTTGAAAACCACTAAAGATAATCGAATGAAACTTTCAAGGATGATAGATCTATTTTCTCTATGGTGCATGCACGTATTATTTTTTGTCGCCGTCACTTCCGGTCGTCACCGGAAGTGATCAAATAAATCATCAATTTCAAACTTTTTTCTTTCAAATTGAAACCTACTTTGGTTTATTATATCTCGTTCTAATTCTCAAAAAATGTTGACCCCACCGGAAGTTGAATCTTCAACTTCCGGTTATATCAAAGAAAGCCCACTCATTCTCTCATTTTTGAGTGCCATAAATCTCGGTCATGAAACTAGTTAATGAGTTGAGTTTTACATATATTATAGTCACTATAAATGTCTAGAGTAACGTCAAATATTTTTGTAGAATTCACTTCCGGTCGGCAGATACGGCTTATTAGCTGTTTTCCTTGTCTAGCGTTTTTCTCAGAAACAGTAAAAGATAGAGTCACCAAATTTTCAGAGTGAATAGATCTCACTTTGTTGGCGTGCAGGAGGTGGTTAAGAATGTCGTCCGTCACTTCCGGTCGTCAACGGAAGTGATTAATGAATCATAAATTTCAAACTTTTTTCTTTCAAATTGAAACCTATATCGGTTTTCTAGGTCTCGTTCTAATTCTCAAAAAATGTTGACCCCACCAGAAGTTGAATTTCCAACTTCCGGTTATAACAAAGAAAGACTATTCATTCTCTCATTTTTCAGTGCCATAAATCTCGGTCATGAAACAAGTTAATGATTTTAATTTTATATATGTTATAGATACTATAAATGTCTAGAGTATCTTTAAATATTTTTGTAAAATTCATTTCCGGTCGTGAGATATGGGGTGGACATATTCAAACCTTGTCTTTTCACTTTCTCAATAATGAATATAGATAGACGCTTGAAACTTCTAGAGTTGATCAACTAACATTAGTCCAATGTACACATACATTCAATTTTTTCATCCGTCACTTCTGGTCTCTACCGGAAGTATTTGAAAAAATGTCGATTTTCCGATTTCTTCGAGTCTGGATATATTTTCTTGATATTTTCAGGAATAATGTCTGATGAAATGACCTTGCTATAATTATTTTTGTTTTTACAAAATTCACTTCCGGTCGGAAAATATGGCCGATTTTCTGTTTCTCAAAAGGAATTTTGTCCAGCATTTTACTTCGAAAAGGTAAAATATAGGTTCATCAAATATTCAGGGATGATCAATCTCCGTTTGTAAGAGTGCAGTAGGGGGTTGAATATGTCGACCCTCACTTCCTGTCGTCACCGGAAGTGAGGGAAAAAATCGCAGATTTCAAACTTTTTCCTTTAAATTGAAAACTATACTAGTTTATTAACTCTCTTTCAAAGTGTCAAAAGAATATGGACTCTGTCGGTAGTCAAAACGACTACTTCCGGTTTCTTGATAAAATACCTTTTTACTTTTCCTCTCTTTGTCCCCATAAATCTCGCGTATATTTGAAGTCTTTCATATGATTTTCACATGTCTTAATAAAAGTATCAACTTCTAAAGTTTTGATAATTTTGTTTTTCAAACTTGACTTCCGGTCGGTAGTAACCTACTACTTTTTCTTTCTTTAGTCTACTTGTTTTTGTTGAGAATTCTTTCAGATAGAGACATGAAATTCTCGGGGAATATCAACAGTAAAGAGTCGCTCTCATTTATAAGAAAACGCATCTGAATAGTACTTCCGGTCGTCACCGGAAGTTACGAGAAAGGAGTAAAAATTTCGATAATACATTTCTCATTCATTGTTAAGGCACATTTTCTGATACATTTAAATGGTTTTCGTAGGAACAGAAAGCTCTTAACCGGAAGTGGTGTAACGGAAGACCTACTCATTACTAGTAATGAGTGTCTAGTTATTATTATTATTCTTTCTTTCTTCTTGGGACTTTTTTGTCCACGAGTGTTCTCAGAAACTACTCAAGGGATCAATATGAAACCTTTTTAGGATGATAGTATAGCATATGTAGATGTGCGGAACGAATGTCATTTTGTCTGAAAATGCATGCATGTGCATGCACGTGCATTGCAGTTTTTGTTTACAAACTTTGGAATTAGTCTAACTTTTTTACTTTTCAATGAAATCGTTTGGTATTTATATCGTAGGTATAACATGGGACCCTTAACTGTTTGGCATCGTCAAAATTTCAATTCTGCACGCGCATGCACGTGTGCTTCAATTTGATTGGACAATACAAAACCGTTTATATCATTCATGCCAATCAAGGAAATTTAATGATATTTACAGGATAGGTAGACATGTCAAATATCTACAGATCGATGTAATAAAAATTGCAAACGCGCATGCGCACGCACGTGCATTGTCTTTTGAAGGTTCAATTCTTTCCATGACCCTAACTTTTTTGTTTTTTGTCAAAATCTTTTCAAACTTGTATTGTACATGTATCTTGATATTCTTAAGAAATGTGTACAGTCATAATTACCATCCGGCACGTGCATGAACGTGTGCTAAATTGTGATTGGACGATTTTCAAATCGCCATAACTTTCTTATAAATGATGGAAACAATATGAAATTTATACTGTAAGTATATCTATCAAATGTCTATTGAATGACATCAACATTGATGCTGCATCGTACTCACGTGCGCGTGTATGCACGTGCATAGCTTTTCTTTCATTTTTCGGGTACTAAAATGGTCATAACTATTGAATTAAAAACTGAAATGAATTCAAATTTACCCTGAGGATCTATGATTTGAATGTCTATGAAATGGTGTCAACAAATTTTCCATAATCAAAATTGCGTGCGCGTGAATGCGCATGCATTGTAATTTTTGACGTCTAAATTTATGTATTGGTCTAGAACATTTTTAGATTGCAATGAATAGGTTTGAAATATAGGTTTCAGGTATCTTTGGTACCTTTCAATTTATTGTTAGGGTCAAAATCACTTTCCTGCACGCGCATGCACGTGCGCTTAATTCTGATTGGACAATTTTGAAATGCCAATAACTTTCTTATGAGTGAAGCAATCGATACCAAATTCATATAGTAAGTATATTGTTCAAATGTCTATTGAATAGCATCACAAAATTGCTGTGTCGTACTTCCGCGCACGTGTATGCACGTGCATTGATTTCGGTCTTTGTAGTTTTGAGTTGCCGTTATTTTCTCCTTTTTCATTGAACAGTTGTAAAACTTCTCTTCTACTCATATAGCAAGACTACTAATGTATTGATATGGTCGAATTATTCATATGCACGTGCATGCACGTACGTGCACGTGCAGAAAACTCTCAGATCTTTATAACTGATTTGAACTAGTATGGAATGGACTGAACGTTATAAGATAGTTATATATTCACATGTTTCACAGTTTGCAATGGTCAAAACCACTTGTACTGAAATAAATGGCACCGCTTGCTAAATGGGGGAATGTTTGGGGAACATGTGTAACGGTCCCCGTTACAATAAGTACTAGTTATTATTATTATTATTCTTTCTTTCTTCTTGGGACTTTTTTGTCCACGAGTGTTCTCAGAAACTACTCAAGGGATCAATATGAAACCTTTTTAGGATGATAGTATAGCATATGTAGATGTGCGGAACGAATGTCATTTTGTCTGAAAATGCATGCATGTGCATGCACGTGCATTGGATTTTTTGTTTACAAACTTTGGAATGAGTCTAACTTTTTTATTTTTCAATGAAATCGTTTGCTATTTATATCGTAGATATAACTTGGGACCCTTAACTGTTTGGCATCGTCAAAATTTCAATTCTGCACGCGCATGCACGTGTGCTTCAATTTGATTGGATAATACAAAACCGTTTATAACATTCACGCCAATCAAGGAAATTTAATGATATTTACAGGATAGGTAGACATGCCAAATATCTACAGCTCGATGTAATAAAAATTGCAAACGCGCATGCGCACGCACGTGCATTGTCTTTTGAATGTTCAATTCTTTCAATGACCCTAACTTTTTTATTTTTTGTCAAAATCTTTTCAATCATGTATTGTATATGTATCTTGATATTCTTAACAAAAGTATACATTCATAATTACCATCCGGCACGTGCATGCACGTGTGCGAAATTGTGATTGGACGATTTTAAAATCGCCATAACTTTGTTATAAATGATGCAAACAATATGAAATTTATACTGTAAGTATATCTATCAAATGTCTATTGAATAACATCAACATTGATGCTGAGTCATACTCACGTGCGCGTGTATGCACGTGCATAGCTTTTCTTTCATTTTTCGGGTACTAAAATGGTCATAACTATTGAATTAAAAACTGAAATGAATTCAAATTTACCCTGAGGATCTATGATATGAATGTCTATGAAATGATGTCAACAAATTTTCCATTATCAAAATCGCGTGTGCGTGAATGCGCGTGCATTGTAATTTTTGACGTCTAAATTGAAGTATTGGTCTATAGCATTTTGAGATTGCAAAGAATAGGTTTGAAAATTAGGTTGTAGGTATGTTTTGGGCCTCTCAATTTACTAATAGTCTCAAAATCACTTCCCTGCACGCGCATGCACGTGCGCTTAATTCTGATTGGACGATTTTGAAATCCCAATAACTCTCTTATGAGTGAAGCAATCGATACCAAATTCATATAGTAAGTATATTATTCAAATGTCTATTGAATAGTATCAACAAAATTGTTGTGTGGTACTCACACGCACGTGTATGCACGTGCATTGATTTCGGTCTTTGTAGTTTCGAGTTGCCGTTATTTTCTCGTTTTTCATTGAACAGTTGTAAAACTTGTCTTGTACTCATATAGTAAGACTTCTAATGTATTGAGATGGTCGAATTATTCATATGCACGTGCATGCACGTACTTGCACGTGCACAAAACTCTCAGATCTTTATAACTGATTTGAACTAGTATGAAATGGACTGAACGTTATAAGATAGTTATATATTCACATGTTTCACAGTTTGCAATGGTCAAAACCACTTGTACTGAAATAAATGACACCACTTGCTAAATGGGGGAATGTTTGGGGAACATCTGTAACGGTCCCCGTTACAATAAGTACTAGTTATGTTCCCCAAACGAAGTTTGGGAACATATTGGTTTTACTCTGTTTCTTATTATTATTATTATTATTAAGGTCTTCCGTCTCCTGCGGAAGACCTTACTATTATTGTTCGCGTTCTTCTTCTTCATTATTATTAGGGTCTTCCGTCTTCAGCGGAAGACCCTTCTATTATTCTATTGTTGATTTTTCACTTTTTTTATTATTATTAGGGTCTTCCGTCTTCAGCGGAAGACCCTTCTATTATTCTATTGTTGATTTTTCACTTTTCTTCTTATTAGGGTCTTCCGTCTTCAGCGGAAGACCCTTCTATTATTCTATTGTTGATTTTTCACTTTTCTTATTATTAGGGCTTTCCACCTTTCTGTGGAAAGTCCTATTGTTATTGTTCTGTTTATTATTATTATTATTATTATTTTCCTGCCGTCAAAAAAATTTTTCGTCTTAACACTTATCGAAAAACTTTAGAGTCCATCCTAGAGCACTTCTTGAGAAACGAATACATTTCACCCTGCGTCATGGAACTTTGACCCCTTACAGAGTTATCGGACCTGTTAGCAGAAATCATTGTTATCGCTACTCCTTTTTAACCGTAAAGGATAGGAGGATGAAACCTTTGCTGAAGCATAGAGGTCAATGAGTAGAAGCGAAGAATTTCAAATGAAGGGATTCGGTGTCCCCTAAAGGGAGTTAATGCCCCCTCATGTTTTGCGATTTGTCCCCTACAAATTGACGACTCCTAAAGTCTTCGTCGTAGAGAGACGGAACCCACTGGGACGGGTTGGGTGACCTTGACCTTGAAAAAGTAGGTCAAGGTCAAAGGTCAAGGTCATCCAGAATGGCCAGAAAATGGCACTTTTTATACGCTCTTTCCCGCTTCAGATAGCATCGAAATATCACATGGGTCAGCATGGAATTCTGGACCGGTCTCGGAATCCTGAATTACAACTCTGAACTTTGACCGCTCTGCGAAAGGCGGCGACTTAACGTCGAAAACCCCGTTATCGCTACTCCTACCAGACCGCGAGTCGTGGAGAGGCGAGACCTTGACCGACGATTTCACCATAAAAGACCCTCGCACAGAGAAGTTGACCGGGGGAAACCGAGAACCCCGAAGCACGGTTCTCGCCCCCGAAAGTCTCCGACGTCGTCGTTCGAGCCCACAACTTCTTCACGGATGTAGACAGAGACGCGGGACCACTTAAACGAAGCCCCGTGACCTCTCTGACCTTCACAATCAGGTCAAGGTCAAAGGTCAAGGTCACACTTTCTCCCCCATGGGTTTTTGAAGTTTGACCTTGAACGTGGGTCAAGGTCAAAGGTCAAGGTCACGCATCCAGGGGCCAGTCTCCACGAGTAAGGCCAACCCACCCATCACGCCTGTCGTCCCCAAGGAAGAAACCCCCCACCCTTCAAGTGATCTGTCTGTCATCAGCTGTTTATAATACACTATTTTGACCGGTTTCATGCCCAACAACAGGATTTTTGAGGTTTGACCTTGAAAGTGGGTCAAGGTCAAAGGTCAAGGTCACGCATCCAGGGGCCAGTCTCCACGAGTAAGGCCAACCCACCCATCACGCCTGTCGTCCCCAAGGAAGAAACCCCCCACCCTTCAAGTGATCTGTCTGTCATCAGCTGTTTATAATACACTATTTTGACCGGTTTCATGCCCAACAACAGGATTTTTGAGGTTTGACCTTGAACGTGGGTCAAGGTCAAAGGTCAAGGTCACGCATCCAGGGGCCAGTCTCCACGAGTAAGGCCAACCCACCCATCACGCCTGTCGTCCCCAAGGAAGAAACCCCCCACCCTTCAAGTGATCTGTTTGTGATCAGCTGTTTCAATACACTATTTTGACCGGTCTCATGCCATGCAACAATTACAGGATTCTAGCTAATCTGACCTACACCTACACATCTGACCTACACCCACTTCTTCCATTTCTTGACTGTCTTGTCAATTAAACATGAATTCCATTTACATTCATGAAAAGACATAGGCCAGATTCAATTGTCTGCCTGCATCAACATAAAGACTAAGTTGTGTTTTTTTTTTATAATGATGATGCAACTTTACTTGACAGTTGAACTCATTGACATTCCATCCCGACTGTCATTGTAAACAAATAAACACTTACCTGCAGGATCAGATGGGATGCAGTACTCCTATTCTCCGTTCAGATATCCTACATGCACTCAGACACTTTCTAATTCACCGGCCGCCATTTTGGTTGTTTGTTGTCAAAGCCTATCAATCCGTATATGCATGCCTCCTTGGGTGAAATGACTGAAAGACATTGTCTCCGTGAATTAGAACACATAGGATGAGCCATTACAAACTGTATATTCAATTCCACAATCCACAACACACACGGTCAAATCCAGTGCATCTTCACAACATCTGACAACATGAGGTTTGTATAGACTCCCAGCATGCACCAGCAGTTACTACAATCTAGGAAAATGGCACATCCGGTTTCTTTGCACCTCCAAATATCACATCTAACAGGTCTAAAGTCACCCCAAACACCTGCACAAGTCCCATTACACTTTTACCTGATATGTGCATATGTGCTGGCTACCCAACACCCACACCCCTTTTCTCCCTCAAATTTGACGGGTACTTAATGCGAAACCAAGCATTGAACACACCTCAACACTCAAATTTAGGCGGCAAATTTGAATTTCTTTTCTAGCCAAATCCATTTTTTTTTTTGGGTGAGGGTGGGGTGGGGTAGGGGGGGGGCTTTTAGCATTTCAACACTACTGAAAAACCGCTAGAAGGTGGGAAGCCCTCTAATTGTTCGCGAACAATTAGGATCACTAGTTATTATTATTATTCTTTTTTTTTCTCCTTACCGATTTTTGTGCAGGAGATTTCTCGGAGATGGATGGATCAATTTGCTTCAAATTTTCAGGATTTATGCGTTGCCATTTGAAGTTTGTACCGCCGTTTCAATTTTTGAAAAATCACTTCCGGTTGGAAGTTATCCCCCTTTTATCGATTTTCAGATGACCATTTTGTCCAGACAAAAACTCAAAAACGATAAAAGCTAGAGTGCTGAAATTTTCAGTGATGTTAGACGACATGTTGTAGTTGTGCACCTGGGTTTTAAAAATTTCCGGAAGTGCCTAGTATGGAAGCTCGGTAGGGGTCGAAAATGGAGTTTAAAAAAGTGTCTCATTTTTCTCCACGTTTTAAATCATAACTTTTTACTCGTAAATATTTTGCTTAGACATATATAACAAAAGTTGTACAGTTTATTGAGATCTTTCGTGTCATATCAAGAAATGGGCCCATAAGCCTCATGGCTCGCCTGAACCATTGAGTTTCTGTTACAATGATTAACTTTTTTCTCAAGAAACTTTTGATAAGACATGTAGAATAAAAGTTGTTCAGGTTTGCAAGATCTATCTAATGATGTCAAAAAATAGGCCTCAGGGCGTCATGGCTCGCATGAACAGTCGAATTTGTATCACAATTAATAACATTAATAACTTTTTTCTCGAGAAACTTTTGACAAGACATGTTGAACAAAAGTTGTTCAGTTTCGCAAGGGCTAACTAACGATGTTAATAAATAGGCCTGCGGGTCTCATGGCTCACCTGAACAGTTCAATGGGTTATTGTTGCAATCTATAACATTTTTGTCAAGAAACTTTTAAGAAGACATCTTGAACAAAAGTTGTTCAGTTTTGCAAGATCTTTCGAACAACATCATGAAAAAGGCTAACGGGCCTCATGGCTCGCCTGAACAGTTTCATCAGTGTCACAATTACTAACTTTTTTCTCGAGAATCTTTTGATAAGACATGTAGAACAAAAGTTGTTCAGTTTTGCAAGATCTTTCAAACGATACCAAGAAAAAGGCCCACGGGCCTTATGACTCGCCTTAACAGTGATAAATGTCGCATAACGTTATACTCGTAAATATTTTGTTTAGACATATATAACAAAAGTTGTACAGTTTATTGAGATCTTTCGTGCCGTATCAAGAAATGGGCCCATGGGCCTCATGGATCGCCTGAACCATTGAGTTTCTGTTACAATGATTAACTTTTTCCTCACGAAACTCTGATAAAACATGTAGAATAAAAGTTGTTCAGTTTTGCAAGATCTATTTAATGATATCAAAAAATAGGCCTGCAGGCGTCATGGCTCGCATGAACAGTCGAATTTCTATCACAATTAATAACATTAATAACTTTTTTCTCGAAAAACTTTTGATAAGACATGTAGAACAAAAGTTGTTCAGATTCGCAAGCGTTACTAACGATGTTAAGAATAAGGCCTGCGGGTCTCATGGCTCACCTGAACAGTTGGGTTATTGTTGTAATCTATAACATTTCAGTCAAGAAACTTTTAATGAGACATCTAGAGCAAAAGTTGTTCAGTTTTGCAAGATGTTTCAAACAACATCATGAAAAAGGCGAACAGGCCTCATGGCTCGCCTGAAGAGTTTGATTAGTGTCACAATCAATAGCTTTTTTCTGGAGAAACTTTTGATAAAACATGTAGACCAAAAGTTGTTCAGGTTTGCAAGATCTTTCAAACGATATCAAGAAAAAGGCCCATGGGCCTTATGACTCGCCTTAACAGTCTGATAAATGTCGCAATCAATAACTTTTTTCTCAAGAAAATTTCCATAGGAGATGTAGAAAAAAATTTGTTCAGTTTTGCGAGATATGTCTAGAATGATATATATATAAAAAAAAAAATAGGCCTCCGGGCGGCATGACTCACCTGATCAGTCGAATCTGTATCGCAGTAAATAAGATTATTAACTTTTTTCTCGAAAAAAAGCTGACCCCTTTAATTAGTTGCCGAGAGGTAGAGAGAGTCTTTAATTTATAACATTTAAATGATCAATATTTGTAAAACATTACCAAAGCTAAATTGTACGTCTAGACAATATATTTGTATCATTATTTATGAACGAAAATGTCAGTCAAATTCTTATCTAATCACATCTAAATTTGGACGGAAGACCCACTCGTTGCTCGCAACGAGATCGCATCTAGTTATTATTTATTATTATTCTTTTTTTTTCTCCTTACCGATTTTTGTGCAGAAGATTTCTCGGAGATGGCTGGATCGATTTACTTCAAAATTTCAGGGTTGATGCGTTGGCATTTGAAGTTTGTACCGCCGTTTCAATTTTTGAAAAATCACTTCCGGTTAGAAGTTATCCCCCTTTTATCGATTTTCAGGTGACCATTTTGTCCAGACAAAAACTCAAAAACGACATAAGTTAGAGTGCTGAAATTTTCAGTGATGTTAGACGACATGTTGTAGTTGTGCACCTGGGTTTTCAAAATTTCCGGAAGTGCCTAGTATGGAAGCTCGGTAGGGGTCCAAAATGGAGTTTAGAAAAGTGTCCAATTTTTTTCCACGTTTTAAATCATAACTTTTTACTCGTAAATATTTTGTTTAGACATATATAACAAAAGTTGTACAGTTTATTGAGATCTTTCGTGCCATATCAAGAAATGGGCCCATGGGCCTCATGGCTCGCCTGAACCATTGAAGTTCTGTTACAATGATTAACTTTTTTCTCACGAAACTTTTGATAAGACATGTAGAATAAAAGTTGTTCAGGTTTGCTTGATCTATCTAATGATATAAAAAAATAGGCTTGCGGGCGTCATGGCTCGCCTGAACAGTCGAATTTGTATCACAATTAATAACATTAATAACTTTTTTCGCGAGAAACTTTTGACAAGACATGTAGAACAAAAGTTGTTCAGTTTCGCAAGCGTTAACTAACGATCTTAAGAAATAGGCCTGCGGGTCTCATGGCTCACCTGAACAGTTGGGTTATTGTTGCAGTCTATAACATTTTTGTCAAAAAACTTTTAATAAGACATCTAGAACAAAAGTTGTTCAGTTTTGAAAGATTTTTCGAACAACATCATGAAAAAGGCGAACGGGTCTCATGGCTCGCCTGGAGAGTTTGATTAGTTTCACAATCAATAACTTTTTTCTCGAGAAACTTTTGATAAGACATGTAGAACAAAAGTTGTTCAGTTTCGCAAGCGTTAACTAACGATGTTAAGAAATAGGCCTGCGAATCTCATGGCTCACCTGAACAGTTGGGTTATTGTTGCAATCTATAACATTTTTGTCAAGAAACTTTTAATAAGACATATAGAACAAAAGTTGTTCAGTTTTGCAAGATCTTTCGAACAACATCATGAAAAAGGCGAACAGGCCTCATGGCTCGCCTGAACAGTTTGATTAGTGTCACAATTACTAACTTTTTTCTCGAGAATCTTTTGATAAGACATGTAGAACAAAAGTTGTTCAGTTTTGCAAGATCTTTCAAACGATATCAAGAAAAAGGCCCACGGGCCTTATGACACGCCTTAACAGTCTGATAAATGTCGCAATCAATAATTTTTTTTAAAAGAAAATTTTGATAAGACATGTAGAACAAAATTTGTTCAGTTCTGCTAGATATATCTAGAATGACATAAAAAAAAAATAGGCCTCCGGGCGACATGACTCGCCTGATCAGTAGAATTTGTATCGCAGTAAATAACATTATTAACTTTAAGGCTGACCCCTTTAATTAGTGGCCGAGAGGGGCAGAGAGTCTTTAATTTATAACACTTAAATGATCAATATTTGTACAACATTACCGAAGCTAAATTGTACGTCTAGACAATATATTTGTATCATTATTTATGAACGAAAATCTCAGTCAAATTCTTATCTCATCACATCTAAAATTGGATGGAAGACCCACTCGTTGCTCGCAACGAGATCGCATCTAGTTATTATTATTATTCTTTTTTTTTCTCCTTACCGATTTTTGTGCAGAAGATTTCTCGGAGATGGCTTGATCGATTTGCTTCAAATTTTCAGGATTGATGCGTTGTCATTAGAAGTTTGTACCGCCGTTTCAATTTTCAAAAAATCACTTCCGGTTGGAAGTTATCCCCCTTTTATTGATTTTCATATGACCATTTTGTCCAGACAAAAACTCAAAAACGATAAAAGCTAGAGTGCTGAAATTTTCAGTGATGTTAGACGACATGTTGTAGTTGTGCACCTGGGATTTCAAAATTTCCGGAAGTGCCTAGTATGGAAGCTCGGTAGGGGTCGAAAATGGAGTTTTAAAAAGTGTCCAATTTTTTTCCACGTTTTAAATCATAACTTTTTACTTGTAAATATTTTGTTTAGATATATATAACAAAAGTTGTACAGTTTATTGAGATCTTTCGTGTCATATCACGAAATAGGCGCATGGGCCTCATGGCTCGCCTGAACCATTGAATTTCTGTTACAATCATTAACTTTTTTCTCACGAAACTTTTGATAAGACATGTAGAATAAAAGTTGTTCAGTTTCGCAATATCTATTTAATGATATCTTTAAAAAGGCTCCTGGGCGTCATGGCTCGCCTGAACAGTCGAATTTGTATCGCAATTAATAACATTGATAACTTTTTTCTCGAGAAACTTTTGACAAGACATGTAGAACAAAAGTTGTTCAGTTTCGCAAGCGTTAACTAACGATGTTAAGAAATAGGCCTGCAGGTCTCATGGCTCACCAGAACAGTTGGGTTATTGTTGCAATCTATAACATTTTTGTCAAGAAACTTTTAATAAGACATCTAGAACAAAAGTTGTTGAGTTTTGCAAGATCTTTCGAACAACATCATGAAAAAGGCCAACGGGCCTCATGGCTCGCCTGAACAGTTTGATCAGTGTCACAATTAATAACTTTTTTCACGAGAATCTTTTGAGAAGACATGTAGAACAAAAGTTGTTCAGTTTTGCTAGATCTTTCAAACGATATCAAGAAAAAGGCCCACAGGCCTTATGACTCGCCTTAACAATGATAAATGTCGCATAACTTTATACTCGTGAACATTTTGTTTAGACATATATAACAAAAGTTGTACAGTTTATTGAGATCTTTCGTGTCGTATCAAGAAATGGGCCAATTGGCCTCATGGCTCGCCTGAACCATTGAATTTCTGTTACAATGATTAACTTTTTCCTCACGAAACTTTGATAAAACATGTAGAATAAAAGTTGTTCAGTTTTGCAAGATATATCTAATGATAACCAAAAAAATAGGCCTATGGGCGTCATGGCTCGCCTGAACAGTGGAATTTGTATCACAATTAATAACAATAATAACTTTTTTCTCCAGAAACATTTGATAAGACATGTAGAACAAAAGTTGTTCAGATTCGCAAGCGTTAACTAACTATGTTAAGAATAAGGCCTGCGGGTCTCATGGCTCACCTGAACAGTTGGGTTATTGTTGCAATCTATAACATTTTAGTCAAGAAACTTTTAATGAGACATCTAGAGCAAAAGTTGTTTTGCAAGATGTTTCAAACAACATCAAGAAAAAGGCGAACGGGCCTCATGGCTCGCCTGAATAGTTTGATTAGTGTCACAATCAATATCTTTTTTCTGGAGAAACTTTTGATAAAACATGTAGACCAAAAGTTGTTCAGGTTTGCAAGATCTTTGAAACGATATCAAGAAAAAGACCCACGGGCCTTATGACTCGCCTTAACAGTCTGATAAATGTCGGAATCAATAACTTTTTTCTCAAGAAAATTTCCATAGGACATGTAGAACAAAATTTGTTCAGTTTTGCGAGATATATCTAGAATGATATAAAAAAAATAGGCCTCCGGACGGCATGACTCGCCTGATCAATCGAATCTGTATCGCAGTAAATAACATTATTAACTTTTTTCTCGAAAAAAAGCTGACCCCTTTAATTGTTTGCCAAGAGGGAGGGAGAGTCTTTAATTTATAACATTTAAATTATCAATATTTGTAAAACATTACCGAAGCTAAATTGTACGTCTAGACAATATATTTGTATCATTATTTATGAACGAAAATGTCATTCAAATTCTAATCAAAATTTGGACGAAAGACCCACTCGTTGCTCGCAACGAGATCGAATCTAGTTATTATTATTATTCTTTTTTTTTCTCCTTACCGATTTTTGTGCAGAAGATTTCTCGGAGATGGCTTGATCGATTTGCTTCAAATTTTCAGGATTGATGTGTTGCCATTTGAAGTTTGTACCGCCGTTTCAATTTTCGAAAAATCACTTCCGGTTGGAAGTTATCCCCCTTTTATCGATTTTCAGATGACCATTTTGTCCAGACAAAAACTCAAAAACGATAAAAGCTAGAGTGCTGAAATTTTCAGTGATGTTAGAGGACATGTTGTAGTTGTGCACCTGGGTTTTCAAAATTTCCGGAAGTGCCTAGTATGGAAGCTCGGTAGGGGTCCAAAATGGAGTTTTAAAAAGTGTCCAATTTTTTTCCACGTTTTGAATCATAACTTTTTACTGGTAAATATTTTGTTTAAACATATATAACAAAAGTTGTACAGTTTATTGAGGTCTTTCGTGCCATATCAAGAAATGGGCCCATGGGCCTCATGGCTCGCCTGAACTATTGAATTTCTGTTACAATGATTAACTTTTTTCTCACGAAACTTTTGATAAGACATGTAGAATAAAAGTTGTTCAGTTTTGCAATTTCTATCTAATGGTATCTAAAAATAGGCCTCCGGGCGTCATGGCTTGCCTGAACAGTCGAATTTGTATCACAATTAATAACATTAATAACTTTTTCCTCGAGAAACTTTTGACAAGACATGTAGAACAAAAGTTGTTCAGTTTAGCAAGCGTTAACTAACGATGTTAAGAAATAGGCCTGCGGGTCTCATGGCTCACCTGAACAGTTGGGTTATTGTTGCAATCTATAACATTTTTGTCAAGAAACTTTTAATAAGACATCTAGAACAAATGTTGTTCAGATTTGCAAGATCTTTCGAACAACATTATGAAAAAGGCCAACGGGCCTCATGGCTCGCCTGAAGAGTTTGATTAGTGTCACAATCAATGACTTTTTTCTCGAGAAACTTTTGATAAGACATGTAGAACAAAAGTTGTTCAGTTTCGCAAGCGTTAATTAACAATGTTAAGAAATAGGCCTGCGGGTCTCATGGCTCACCTGAACAGTTGGGTTATTGTTGCAATCTATAACATTTTTGTCAAAAAACTTTCAATAAGACATCTAGAACAAAAGTTGTTCAGTTTTGCAAGATCTTTCCAACAACATCATGAAAAAGGCTAACGGGCCTCATGGCTCGCCTGAACAGTTAGTTAATGTCACAGTTACTAACTTTTTTCTCGAGAATCTTTTGATAAGACATGTGGAACAAAAGTTGTTCAGTTTTGCAAGATCTTTCAAACGATATCAAGAAAAAGGCCCACGGGCCTTATGACTCGCCTTAACAGTCTGATAAATGTCGCATAACTTTATACTCGTAAATATTTTGTTTAGAGATATATAACAAAAGTTGTACAGTTTATTGAGGTCTTTCGTGCCGTATCCAGAAATGGGCCAATGGGCCTCATGGCTCACCTGAACCATTGAATTTCTGTTACAATGATTCACTTTTTCCTCACGAAACTTTGATAAAACATGTAGAATAAAAGTTGTTCAGTTTTGCAAATTCTATCTAATGTATCTAAAAAAGGCCTCCGTGCGTCATGGCTCGCCTGAACAGTGGAATTTGTATTACAATTAATAACATTAATAACTTTTTTGTCGACAAACTTTTGACAAGACATGTAGAACAAAAGTTGTTCAGTTTCGCAAGTGTTAACTAACGATGTTAAGAAATAGGCCTGCGGGTCTCATGGCTCACCTGAACAGTTGGGTTATTGTTGCAATCTATAACATTTTAGTCAAGAAACTTTAAATAAGACATCAAGAAAAAGGCCCACGGGCATTATGACTCGCCTTAACAATCTGATAACTGTCGCAATCAATAACTTTTTTTCTCAAGAAAATTTTGATAGGACATGTAGAGCAAAATTTGTTCAGTTATGCGAGATATATCTAGAATGATATATTAAAAAAAAATAGGCCTCCGGGCGACATGACTCGCCTGATCAGTCGAATTTGTATCGCAGTAAATAACATTATTAACTTTTTTCTCGAAAAAAAGCTGACCTCTTCAATTAGTGGCCGAGAGGGGCAGAGAGTCTTTAATTTGTAACACTTAAATGATTAGTATTTGTAAAACATTACTGAAGCTAAATTGTACGTTTAGACAATATATTTGTATCATTATTTATGAACAAAAATCTCAGTCAAATTCTTATCTCATCACATCTAAAATTGAACGGAAGACCCACTCGTTGCTCGCAACGAGATCGCATCTAGTTATTATTATTATTATTTTCCTTGGTAGTACACGCGTTTTTCTCAGCCATTTCCGGATCGATTTTCACGAATTTTTCAGGAAAGATGTCTTTTGGTGACGAGACTTTGCTTGCAAAATTTCATGCTTGACGTCACTTCCGGTCAGGAGTTATCTCTCTTTTAGTGACTTTTTGAAGGGCCTTGTTGTCCACACATCTCCTCCGTTAGTTTTGAAGCTAGAGTCTTGAAATTTCTACACAAGATAGAGTAAACATTTTAGAAGATTTGTGGGGGATTCGATTTTACCGGAGGCGATTTGCCTAAACGCTCGCCTGGACCTGAAAAAATGGATGCCAAAATTTTTCGCCGATTTCGGCGATTTTTGACCTTTGATCGCCGATATCTTTTTTCTTGCAAATATTTTGTTAAAACATGTAGAACAAAAGTTGTGCACATTTACGAGATCTTTTCGAAAATATCAAGATTTAGGGGCTAGCCCCTTAAATTAGGGATCTAGAAGGGCTCAAAGTCTAGATCAAATATCTCAAAAATCGTTAATATTTTGGTATAAGTCAAAGAACAAAAAATGTTCATCTCAACAATCCAAATCTATTCAGATAAAAATTTAGGTCATATGTTACGTAATAAGGGATTTTAAGGGCCAAAACCATAAATTTTTTACCCCTTGTATCTCGAAAACGACAAATATTTTGAAAAGCAATAAAGAACAAAAGTTTTTCAGAATGATGATCTGAACAATATGCATATTTCGTTTTTACCCTATGTGGCCCCGTTAGGGAGCTACAGTTTGGCCCCTAAAAATTACTTCTAGAAATAACTCGAGAACGGTAAAGAATTTCTAAATACTTGTTGAACAAAAAATGTTTGAAATGTCATGACCTTTCTTACGATATCAAGCAAAAGGGGCTGACCCTTTAAATTAGGGGCCCAGAAGGGTCCAAAGGTTTATGAGAATATCTCAGAAACTATTAATATTTTGTAATAAGTCATTGAAGTGGAAATGTTCATCTAAACGAGCTTGTTCCTATCAAATCAAAAAGTAGGTCATATGTTACGTAATAAGGGATTTTAAGGGCCAAAATCATAAATAATTGACGCCTCATATCTTGAAAACGACAAATATTTTGAAAAGCATTATTGAACAAAAGTTGTTCAGAATGATAATCTAAACAATATGTACATTTCGTTTTTTCCCTATATGGCCCCGTTAGGGAGCTACAGTTTGGCCCCTAAATATTTCTTGTAGAGATAACTGGAGAACGGTAAAGAATTTCTAAATACTTGTTGAGCAAAAAATGTTTAAAATGACAAGGCCTTTCTTACGATATCAAGCAAAACGGGCTGGCCCTTTAAATTAGGGGTTCAGAAGGGTCCAAATTTTTTTGAGAATATCTCAGAAACTATTAATATTTTATAATAAGTTGTAGAAGCGGAAATGTTCATCTCAACGAGCTTGATCTTATCAAATCAAAAAGTAGGTCATATGTTGCTGAATTAGAGATTTTAAGGGCCAAAATCGTAAATATTTGACGCCTCATATCTTTAAAACGACATATTTTTTGAAAAGCATTATTGAACAAAAGTTGTTCAATGTGTCATAACCTATCGATCAATATCAAAAAATGGGTCTGTGGGCCTCATGGCTCGCCTGTAGAGTCGATTTTTGTCGATATCAGTCGATTTCAAAAACTTGTAACTGGTAAATATTTTGTAAGGACATATTGAACAAAAGTTGTTCGGTTTATCGAGATCTATCGATTGATATCAAGAAATAGGCCTATGGTCCTAATGGCTCGTCTGTAGAGTCGATTTTTTGTCGATATCGGTCCATCTCAATAACTTTTTACAGGTAAATATTTCGTAAAGACATATAGAACTAAAGTTGTTGAGTCTATAGAGGGCTAACAAATGACATCAAGAAATAGGCCCGCGGGCCTTATGGCTCGCCTGGAGAGTCGAATTTGAAACGAATTTCACCGCAACTTTGCTTCAGAAGCTTATGATATGAAAAATTGATTATATCTAAAGTGTCTTAAAGTCGGAAACTAAATTGGGACTCATTTGTCTTTGTTTTTGGGTTTTTTTTAACTCCGAGTGCATCAACAAATCGGACGGAAGACCTACTCGTTGCTCGCAACGAGATCGTGTCTAGTTATTATTATTATTATTCTTTCTTTCTTCTTGGGACTTTTTTGTCCACGAGTGTTCTCAGAAACTACTCAAGGGATCAATATGAAACCTTTCTAGGATGATAGTATAGCATATGTAGATGTGCGGAACGAATGTCATTTTGTCTGAAAATGCATGCATGTGCATGCACGTGCATTGGATTTTTTGTTTACAAACTTTGGAATGAGTCTAACTTTTTTATTTTTAAATGAAATCGTTTGCTATTTATATCGTAGGTATAACATAGGACCCTTAACTGTTTGGCACCGTCAAAATTTCAATTCTGCACGCGCATGCACGTGTGCTTCAACTTGATTGGATAATACAAAAGCGTTTATAACATTCATGCCAATCAAGGAAATTTAATGATATTTACAGGATAGGTAGACATGTCAAATATCTACAGATTGATGTATTTAAAATTGCAAACGCGCATGCGAACGCACGTGTATTGTCTTTTGAAGGTTCAATTCTTTCAATGACCATAACTTTTTTGTTTTTTGTCAAAATCTTTTCAAACTTGTATTGTATATGTATCTTGATATTCTTAACAAACTTGTACAGTCATAATTACCATCCGGCACGTGCATGCACGTGTGCTAAATTGTGATTGGACGATTTTCAAATCGCCATAACTTTCTTATAAATGATGGAAACAATATGAAATTTATACTGTAAGTATATCTATCAAATGTCTATTGAATGACATCAACATTGATGCTGAGTCGTACTCACGTGCCCGTGTATGCACGTGCATAGCTTTTCTTTCATTTTTCGGGTACTAAAATGGTCATAACTATTGAATTAAAAACTGAAATGAATTCAAATTTACCCTGAGGATCTATGATATGAATGTCTGTGAAATGGTGTCAACAAATTTTCCATAATCAAAATGGCGTGCGCGTGAATGCGCGTGCATTGTAATTTTTGATGTCTAAATTTGAGTATTGGTCTATAACATTTTGAGATTGCAATGAATAGGTTTGAAAATTAGGTTGCAGGTATGTTTTGGGCCTGTCAATTTATTAATAGTCTCAAAATCACTTTCCTGCACGCGCATGCACGTGCGCTTAATTCTGATTGGACGATTTTGAAATCCCAATAACTTTCTTATGAGTGAAGCAATCGATACCAAATTCATATAGTAAGTATATTGTTCAAATATCTATTGAATAGCATCAACAAAATGGCTGTGTCGTACTCACGCGCACGTGTATGCACGTGCATTGATTTCGGTCTTTGTAGTTTTGAGTTGCCGTTAATTTCTCGGTTTTCATTGAACAGTTGTGAAACTTCTCTTGTACTCATATAGTAAGATTTCTAATGTATCGAGATGGTCGAATTATTTATATGCACGTGCATGCACGTACGTGCACGTGCACTAAACTCTCAGATCTTTATAACTGATTTGTGTTAGCATGAAATGGACTGAACGTTATAAAAGAGTTCTATATTCACATGTTTCACAGTTTGCAAAGGTCAAAACCACTTGTACTGAAATAAATGACACCACCTGCTAAATGGGGGAATGTTTGGAGAACATCTGTAACGGTCCCCTGTTACAATAAGTACTAGTTATGTTCCCCAAACAAAGTTTGGGAACATATTGGTTTTACTCTGTTTCTTATTATTAAGGTCTTCCGTCTCCTGCGGAAGACCTTACTATTATTGTTCGCGTTCTTCTTCTTCTTCATTATTATTATTATTTTCCTTGGTAGTACACGCGTTTTTCTCAGCCATTTCTCGATCGATTTTCACGAAATTTTCAGGAAAGATGTCTTTTGGTGACGAGACTTTGCTTGCAAAATTTCGTGCTTGACATCACTTCCGGTCAGGAGTTATCTCTCTTTTAGTGACTTTTTGAAGGGCCTTGTTGTCCACACATCTCCTCCGTTAGTTTTGAAGCTAGAGTTTTGAAATTTCTACACAAGATAGAGTAAACATTTTAGAAGATTTGTGGGGGATTCGATTTTACCGGAGGCGATTTGCCTAAACGCTCGCCTGGACCTGAAAAAATGGATGCCAAAATTTTTCGCCGATTTCGGCGATTTTTGACCTTTGATCTCCAATATCTTTTTTCTTGCAAATATTTTGTTAAGACATGTAGAACAAAAGTTGTGCACATTTACAAGATCTTTTCAAAAATATCAAGATTTAGGGGCTAGCCCCTTAAATTAGGGATCTAGAAGGGCTCAAAGTCTAGATCAAATATCTCAAAAATCGTTAATATTTTGGTATAAGTCAAAGAACAAAATATGTTCATCTCAACAATCCAAATCTATTCAGATAAAAATTTAGGTCATATGTTACGTAATAAGGGATTTTAAGGGCCAAAACCATAAATTTTTTACCCCTTGTATCTCGAAAACGACAAATATTTTGAAAAGCAATAAAGAACAAAAGTTTTTCAGAATGATGATCTGAACAATATGCATATTTCGTTTTTACCCTATGTGGCCCCGTTAGGGAGCTACAGTTTGGCCCCTAAAAATTACTTCTAGAAATAACTCGAGAACGGTAAAGAATTTCTAAATACTTGTTGAACAAAAAATGTTTGAAATGTCATGACCTTTCTTACGATATCAAGCAAAAGGGGCTGACCCTTTAAATTAGGGGCCCAGAAGGGTCCAAAGGTTTATGAGAATATCTCAGAAACTATTAATATTTTGTAATAAGTCATTGAAGCGGAAATGTTCATCTAAACGAGCTTGTTCTTATCAAATCAAAAAGTAGGTCATATGTTACGTAATAAGGGATTTTAAGGGCCAAAATCATCAATAATTGACGCCTCATATCTTGAAAACGACAAATATTTTGAAAAGCATTATTGAACAAAAGTTGTTCAGAATGATAATCTAAACAATATGTACATTTCGTTTTTTCCCTATGTGGCCCCGTTAGGGAGCTACAGTTTGGCTCGTAAATATTTCTTGTAGAGATAACTGGAGAACGGTAAAGAATTTCTAAATACTTGTTGAGCAAAAAATGTTTAAAATGACAAGGCCTTTCTTACGATATCAAGCAAAACGGGCTGGCCCTTTAAATTAGGGGTTCAGAAGGGTCCAAATGTTTTTGAGAATATCTCAGAAACTATTAATATTTTATAATAAGTTGTAGAAGCGGAAATGTTCATCTCAACGAGCTTGATCTTATCAAATCAAAAAGTAGGTCATATGTTACGTCATTAGAGATTTTAAGGGCCAAAATCGTAAATATTTGACGCCTCATATCTTTAAAACGACATATTTTTTGAAAAGCATTATTGAACAAAAGTTGTTCAATGTGTCATAACCTATCGATCAATATCAAAAAATGGGTCTGTGGGCCTCATGGCTCGCCTGTAGAGTCGATTTTTGTCGATATCAGTCGATTTCAAAAACTTGTAACTGGTAAATATTTTGTAAGGACATATTGAACAAAAGTAGTTCAGTTTATCGAGATCTATCGATTGATATCAAGAAATAGGCCTATGGTCCTAATGGCTCGCCTGTAGAGTCGATTTTTTGTCGATATCGGTCGATCTCAATAACTTTTTACAGGTAAATATTTTGTAAAGACATTTAGAACTAAAGTTGTTGAGTCTATAGAGGGCTAACAAATGACATCAAGAAATAGGCCCGCGGGCCTTATGGCTCGCCTGGAGAGTCGAATTTCAAACAAATTTCACCGCAACTTTGCTTCAGAAGCTTATGATATGAAAAATTGATTATATCTAAAGTGTCTTAAAGTCGGAAACTAAATTGGGACTCATTTGTCTTTGTTTTTGGGGTTTTTTTAACTCCGAGTGCATCAACAAATCGGACGGAAGACCTACTCGTTGCTCGCAACGAGATCGTGTCTAGTTATTATTATTATTATTCTTTCTTTCTTCTTGGGACTTTTTTGTCCACGAGTGTTCTCAGAAACTACTCAAGGGATCAATATGAAACCTTTCTAGGATGATAGTATAGCATATGTAGATGTGCGGAACGAATGTCATTTTGTCTGAAAATGCATGCATGTGCATGCACGTGCATTGGATTTTTTGTTTACAAACTTTGGAATGAGTCTAACTTTTTTATTTTTGAATGAAATCGTTTGCTATTTATATCGTAGGTATAACATAGGACCCTTAACTGTTTGGCACCGTCAAAATTTCAATTCTGCACGCGCATGCACGTGTGCTTCAACTTGATTGGATAATACAAAAGCGTTTATAACATTCATGCCAATCAAGGAAATTTAATGATATTTACAGGATAGGTAGACATGTCAAATATCTACAGATTGTTGTATTAAAAATTGCAAACGCGCATGCGCACGCACGTGTATTGTCTTTTGAAGGTTCAATTCTTTCAATGACCATAACTTTTTTGTTTTTTGTCAAAATCTTTTCAAACTTGTATTGTATATGTATCTTGATATTCTTAACAAACGTGTACAGTCATAATTACCATCCGGCACGTGCATGCACATTTGCTAAATTGTGATTGGACGATTTTCAAATCGCCATAACTTTCTTATAAATGTTGGAAACAATATGAAATTTATACCGTAAGTATATCTATCAAATGTCTATTGAATGACATCAAGATTGATGCTGAGTCATACTCACGTGCCCGTGTATGCACGTGCATAGCTTTTCTTTCATTTTTCGGGTACTAAAATGGTCATAACTATTGAATTAAAAACTGAAATGAATTCAAATTTACCCTGAGGATCTATGATATGAATGTCTATGAAATGATGTCAACAAATTTTCCATTATCAAAGTCGCGTGTGCGTGAATGCGCGTGCATTGTAATTTTTGACGTCTAAATTTAAGTATTGGTCTATAACATTTTGAGATTGCAATGAATAGGTTTGAAAATTAGGTTGTAGGTATGTTTTCGGCCTCTCAATTTACTAATAGTCTCAAGATCACTTCCCTGCACGCGCATGCACGTGCGCTTAATTCTGATTGGACGATTTTGAAATCCCAATAACTCTCTTATGAGTGAAGCAATCGATACCAAATTCATATAGTAAGTATATTCTTCAAATGTCTATTGAATAGCATCAACAAAATTACTGTGTCTTACTCACGCGCACGTGTATGCACGTGTATTGATTTCGGTTTTTGTAGTTTTGAGTTGCCGTTACTTTCTCGTTTTTCATTGAACTGTTGTGAAAGTTCTCTTGTACTCATAGAGTAATCCTTCTAATGTATCGAGATGGTCGAATTATTTATATGCACGTGCATGCACGTACGTGCACGTACACAAAACTCTCAGATCTTTATAACTAATTTGAACTAGTATGAAATGGACTGAACGTTATAAGATAGTTATATATTCACATGCTACACACTTTGCAATAGTCAAAATAACTTGTACTGAAATAAATGTCACCACTTACTAAATGGGGGAATGTTTGGGGAACATCTGTAACGGTCCCCGTTACAATAAGTACTAGTTATTATTATTCTTTCTTTCTTCTTGTCACCCTTTTTTGTCCACGAGTGTTCTCAGAAACTACAGAAGGGATCAAGATGAAACCTTTTTAGGATGATAGAATACTCTATGTAGATGTGCGGAACGAACGTCATTTTATCTGAAAATGCATGCATGTGCATGCACGTGCATTGGATTTTTTGTTTACAAAATTTGGAATCCCTCTAACTTTTTTATTATTCAATGAAATCGTTTGATATTTATATTGCAGGTATAACTTGAGACCCTTAACCGTTTGGCATCGTCAAAATTTCAATTCTGTACGCGCATGCACGTGTGCTTCAATTTGATTGGATAATACAAAACCGTTTATAACTTTCATGTAAATTAAGACGATTTGATGATATTTACAGGATAGGTAAAGATTTTAAATATCTACAAATTTATGTTATAAAATTTGAAAACGCGCATGCGCACGCACGTGCATTGACATTTGAATATTCAATTAATTCGATGACCATAACTTTTTTGTTTTTTGTCAAAATCTTTTCAAACTTGTATTGTGTATGTATCTTGACATTCTTAACAAATGAGTACAGTCATAATAACTATCCAGCACGTGCATGCACGTGTGCTAAATTCTGATTGGACGATTTTCAAATCGCCAATAGTTTCTTGTAAATAATTGAAACAATATGAAATTTATACTGTAAGTATATCTATCAAATGCATATTGAATAACATCAACATTGATGCTGAGTCATACTCAGGTGCGCGTGTATGCACGTGCATAGCTTTTCTTTCATTTTTCGGGTACTAAAATGGCTATAACTATTCAATTAAAAACTGAAATGAATTCAAATTTACCCTGAGGATCTATGATATGAATGTCTATGAAATGGTGTCAACAAATTTTTCATTATCAAAATAACGTGCGCGTGAATGCGCGTGCATTGTAATTTTTGACGTCTAAATTTAAGTATTGTTCTATAACATTTTGAGATTGCAATGAATAGGTTTGAAAAGTAGGTTGCAGGTATGTTTTGGGCCTCTCAATTTATTAATAGTCTCAAAATCTCTTCCCTGCACGCGCATGCACGTGCGCTTAATTCTGATTGGACGATTTTGAAATGCCAATAACTTTCTTATGAGTGAAGCAATCGATACCAAATTCATATAGTAAGTATATTATTCAAATGTCTATTGATTAGCATCAACAAAATTGCTGTGTCGTACTCACGCGCACGTGTATGCACGTGCATTGATTTCGGTCTTTGTAGTTTTGAGTTGCCGTTAATTTCTCGTTTTTCATTGAACAGTTGTGAAACTTCTCTTTTACTCATATAGTAAGACTTCTAATGTATCGAGATGGTCGAATTATGTATATGCATGTTCATGCACGTACGTGCACAAAACTCTCAGATCTTTATAACTGATTTGTATTAGTATGAAATGGACTGAACGTTATAAAATAGTTATATATTCACATGTTTCACAGCTTGCAATGGTCAAAACCACTTGTACTGAAATAAATGACACCACTTGCTAAATGGGGGAATGTTTGGGGAACATCTGTAGCGGTCCCCGTTACAATAAGTACTAGTTATTATTATTATTCTTTCTTTATTCTTGTCACCCTTTTTTGTCCACGAGTGTTCTCAGAAACTACTGAAGGGATCAAGATGAAACCTTTTTAGGATGATAGAATACTCTATGTAGATGTGAGGAACGAACGTCATTTTATCTGAAAATGCATGCATGTGCATGCACGTGCATTGGATTTTTTGTTTACAAATTTTGGAATGCATCTAACTTTTTAATTTTTCAATGAAATCGTTTGATATTTATATTGCAGGTATAACTTGAGACCCTTAACCGTTTCGCATCGTCAAAATTTCAATTCTGCACGCGCATGCACGTGTGCTTCAATTTGATTGGATAATACAAAACCATTTATAACTTTCATGTAAATTAACATTATTTAATGATATATACACGATAGGTAAAGATTATAAATATCTACAAATCTATGTTATAAAAATTGAAAACGCGCGTGCGCACGGACGTTCATTGACATTTGAATATTCAATTCTTTCAATGACCATAACTTTTTTGTTTTTTGTCAAAATCTTTTCAAACTTGTATTGTATATGTATCTTGATATTCTTAACAAATATAAAGACTCATAAGAACTATCCGGCACGTGCATGCACGTGTGCTAAATTGTGATTGGACGATTTTCAAATCGCCATAACTTTCTTATAAATGATGGAAACAATATGAAATTTATACTGTAAGTATATCTATCAAATGTCTATTGAATGACATCAAAATTGATGCTGAGTCATACTCACGTGTCCGTGTATGCACGTGCATAGCTTTTCTTTCATTTTTTAGGTACTAAAATGGTCATAACTCTTGAATTAAAAACTGAAATGAATTCAAATTTACCCTGAGGATCTATGATATGAATGCCTATGAAATGTTGTCAACAAATTTTCCATAATCAAAATGGCGTGCGCGTGAATGCGCATGCATTGTAATTTTTTATGTCTAAATTTAAGTATTGGTCTATAACATTTTGAGATTGCAATGAATAGGTTTGAAATTTAGGTTTCAGGTATCTTTGCTACCTTTCAATTTATTATTAGGGTCAAAATCACTTTCCTGCACGCGCATGCACGTGCGCTTAATTCTGATTGGACGATTTTGAAATCCCAATAACTTTCTTATGAGTGAAGCAATCGATACCAAATTCATATAGTAATTATATTGTTCAAATGTCTATTGAATAGCATCAACAAAGTTGCTGTGTCATACTCACGCGCACGTGTATGCACGTGTATTGATTTCGGTTTTTGTAGTTTTGAGTTGCCGTTAATTTCTCGTTTTTCATTGAACTCTTGTTGAACTTCTCTTGTACTCATACAGTAAACCTTCTAATGTATCGAGATGGTCGAATTACTTCTCAGTACGTGCATGCACGTAGGTGCACGTGCACAAAATTCTCAGATCTTTATACCTGATTTGTACTAGCATGAAATGGACTGAACGTTATAAGATAGTTATATATTCACATGCTATACAGATTGCAAAGGTCAAAACCACTTGTACTGAAATAAGTGACACCACTTGCTAAATGGGGGATTGTTTGGGGAACATGTGTAACGGTCCCCGTTACAATAAGTACTAGTTATTATGTTCCCCAAACAAAGTTTGGGAATATATTGGTTTTACTCTGTTTCTTATTATTATGTTCCCCAAACGAAGTTTGGGAACATATTGGTTTTACTCTGTTTCTTATTATTATTATTATTATTATTATTATTATTATTAAGGTCTTCCGTTTTCAACGGAAGACCTTCTAGTGATTCTACTGTTTATTATTATTATTATTATTTATTTTTTTTCCCTTTCGTCTCCGAGACCGTTGGATGGATTTTCCTGAAACTTTCACAGGTTATAGAGAACGATGGTACCTCGAGGTTTTTTTTTCATTTTTTCAAAATTCACTTCCGGTCGCAAGATATGTCCAATTTTCGTCTTTTTACAAGATATTTTGTCCAGCGTTTTTCTCAGAAACGGTAAAAGATAGAGTCACCAAATTTTCAGAGTTGATAGATCTCACTTTGTAGGCGTGCAGTAGGGGGTTAAGAATGTCGGCCGTCACTTCCGGTCGTCACCGGAAGTGATTAAATGAATCATATATTTCAAACTTTATTTTTCAAACTGAAACCTATATCGGTTTACTAGCTCTGGTTCTAATTCTCAAAAAAATGTTGACCCCACCGGAAGTTGAAACTCCAACTTCCGGTTATATAAAAAAAAAGACTATTCATTCTCTCATTTTTCAGTGCCATAAATCTCGGTCATAAAACAAGTTAATGATTTTAATTTTACATATGTTATAGACACTATAAATGTTTAGAGTAAATTTCAATATTTTTGAAAAAATTCACTTCCGGTCGTGAGATATAGGGTGGACATATTCAAACCTTGTTTTTTCAGTTTCTCAATAATGAATATAGATAGACGCTTGAAACTTGTAGAGTTGATCAACTAGCATTAGTCCATTGTACACATACATTCAATTTTTTTGTCCGTCACTTCCGGTCTATACCGGAAGTATTTGAATAATTTTCGATTTTCCGATTTCTTCGAGTGATTTCTCAGAGATGGCTGAAATTTTCAGGAATAATGTCTTATGAAATGACATTGCTATAATTCTTTTTGTTTTTACAAAATTCACTTCCGGTCGGAAAATATGGCCGATTTTTTGTTTCTCAAAAGGAATTTTGTCCAGCATTTTTCTTGGAAAAATTAAAATATAGGTTCATCAAATATTCAGGGATGATCGATCTCCGTTTGTAGGCGTGCAGTAGTGGGTTGAACATGTCGACCGTCACTTCCTGTCGTCACCGGAAGTGATTGAAAGAATCGCAAATTTCAAACTTTTTCCTTTAAATTGAAACCTATACTAATTTATTAAGTCTCTTTGAAAGTGTCAAAAGAATATTGACTCTGTCGGTAGTCAAAACGACTACTTCCGGTTTCTTGATAAAATACCTTTTTACTTTTCATCTCTTTTTCCCCATCAATCTCGCTTATATTTGAAGTCTTTCATATGATTTTCACATGTCATAATAAAAGTATCAACTTCTAAAGTTTTGATCATTTTGTTTTTCAAAATTGACTTCCGGTCGGTAGTAACCTACTACTTTTTCTTTCTTTAGTCTACTTGTTTTTGTTGAGAACTCTTTCAGATAGAGACGTGAAATTTTCAGGGAATAGAGACAGTAAAGAGTCGCTGTCATTTATAGGAAAACGCATCTGAATAGTACTTCCGGTCATCACCGAAAGTTACGAGAAATGAGTAAAAAGTTCGATAATACATTTCTTATTCATTGTTAAGGCTTATTTTCTGATATATTTAAATGGTTTTCGTACGAACAGAATGCTCTTTACCGGAAGTGGTCTAACGGAAGACCTACTCATTACTAGTAATGAGTTTCTAGTTATTATTATTATTCTTTCTTTCTTCTTGGGACTTTTTTGTCCACGAGTGTTCTCAGAAACTACTCAAGTGTTCAATATGAAACCTTTTTAGGATGATAGTATTGCATATGTAGATGTGCGGAACGAATGTCATTTTGTCTGAAAATGCATGCATGTGCATGCACGTGCATTGGATTTTTTGTTTACAATCTTTAGAAGCAGTCTAACTTTTTTTTTCCAACGAAATCGTTTCCTATTTATATCGTAGGTATAACATGGGACCCTTAACTGTTTGGCATCGTCAAAATTTCAATTCTGCACGCGCATGCACGTGTGCTTCAATTTGATTGGATAATACAAAACCGTTTATAACATTCATGCCAATCAAGGAAATTTAATGATATTTACATGATAGGTAGACATGTCAAATATCTACAGATCGATGTAATAAAAATTGCAAACGCGCATGCGCACGCACGTGTATTGTCCTTTGAAGGTTCAATTCTTTCAATGACCATAACTTTTTTGTTTTTTGTCAAAATCTTTTCAAACTTGTATTGTATATGTATCTTGATATTGTTAACAAAAGTGCATAGTCATAATTACCATCCGGCACGTGCATGCACGTGTGCTAAATTGTGATTGGACGATTTTCAAATCGCCATAACTTTCTTATAAATGATGGAAACAATATGAAATTTTTACTGTAGGTATATCTATCAAATGTCTATTGAATGACATCAACGTTGATGCCGAGTCATACTCACGTGCCCGTGTATGCACGTGCATAGCTTTTCTTTCATTTTTCGGGTACTAAAATGGTCATAACTATTGAATTAAAAACTGAAATGAATTCAAATTTACCCTGAGGATCTATGATATGAATGTCTGTGAAATGGTGACAACAAATTTTCCATTATCAAAATCGCGTGCGCGTGAATGCGCGTGCATTGTAATTTTTGACGTCTAAATTTGAGTATTGGTCTATAACATTTTGAGATTGCAATGAATAGGTTTGAAAATTAGGTTGCAGGTATGTTTTGGGCCTGTCAATTTATTAATAGTCTCAAAATCACTTCCCTGCACGCGCATGCACGTGGGCTTAATTCTGATTGGACGATTTTGAAATCTCAATAACTTTCTTATGAGTGAAACAATCAATACCAAATTTATATAGTAAGTATATTGTTCAAATGTCTATTGATTAGCATCAACAAAATTGCTGTGTCGTACTCACGCGCTCGTGTATGCACGTGCATTGATTTCGTTCTTTGTAGTTTTGAGTTGCCATTAATTTCTCGTTTTTCATTGAACTGTTGTGAAACTTCTCTTGTACTCATATGGTAAGACTTCTAATGTATCGAGATGGTCGAATTATGTATATGCACGTGCATGCACGTATGTGCACGTGCATAAAACTCTCATATCTTTATAATTGATTTGAACTAGTATGAAATGGAGTGAACGTTATAAGATAGTTATATATTCACATGCTACACAGTTTGCAAAGGTCAAAACAACTTGTACTGAAATAAATGTGACCACTTACTAAATGGGGGAATGTTTGGGGAACATCTGTAACGGTCCCCGTTACAATAAGTACTAGTTATTATTATTATTATTATTCTTTCTTTCTTCTTGGGACTTTTTTGTCCACGAGTGTTCTCAGAAACTACTCAAGGGATCAATATAAAACCTTTTTAGGATGATAGTATAGCATATGTAGATGTGCGGAACGAATGTCATTTTGTCTGAAAATGCATGCATGTGCATGCACGTGCATTGGATCTTTTGTTTACCAACTTTGGAATAAGTCTAACTTTTTTATTATTCAATGAAATCGTTTCCTATTTATATCGTAGGTATAACATGGGACCCTTAACTGTTTGGCATCGTCAAAATTTCAATTCTGCACGCGCATGCACGTGTGCTTCAATTTGATTTGACAATACAAAACCGTTTATATCATTCATGCCAATCAAGGAAATTTAATGATATTTACAGGATAGGTAGACATGTCAAATATCTACAGATCGATGTAATAAAAATTGCAAACGCGCATGCGCACGCACGTGCATTGTCTTTTGAAGGTTCAATTCTTTCCATGACCCTAACTTTTTTGTTTTTTGTCAAAATCTTTTCAAACTTGTATTGTATATGTACCTTGATATTTTTAACAAAAGTGTATAGTCATAATTACCATCCGGCACGTGCGTGCACGTGTGCTAAATTGTGATTGGACGATTTTCAAATGGCCATAACTTTCTTATAAATGATGGAAACAATATGAAATTTATACTGTAAGTATATCTATCAAATGTCTATTGAATGACATCAACATTGATGCCGAGTCATACTCACGTGCCCGTGTATGCACGTGCATAGCTTTTCTTTCATTTTTTTGGTACTAAAATGGTCATAACTATTGAATTAAAAACTGAAATGAATTCAAATTTACCCTGAGGATCTATGATATGAATGTCTATGAAATGGTGTCAACAAATTTTCCATTATCAAAATCGCGTGCGCGTGAATGCGCGTGCATTGTAATTTTTGATGTCTAAATTTGAGTATTGGTCTATAACATTTTGAGATTGCAATGAATAGGTTTGAAAATTAGGTTGCAGATATGTTTTGGGCCTCTCAATTTATTAATAGTCAAAAAATCACTTCCCTGCACGCGCATGCACGTGCGCTTAATTCTGGTTGGACGATTTTGAAATCCCAATAACTTTCTTATGAGTGGAGCAATCTATACCAAATTCATATAGTAAGTATATTGTTCAAATGTCTATTGAATAGCATCAACAAAATTGCTGTGTGGTACTCACGCGCACGTGTATGCACGTGCATTGATTTCGGTCTTTGTAGTTTTGAGTTGCCGTTAATTTCTCGTTTTTCATTGAACAGTTGTGAAACGTCTTTTGTACTCATATAGTCAGACTTCTAATGTATCGAGATGGTCGAATTATTTATATGCACGTACGTGCACGTGCACAAAACTCTCAGATCTTTATAACTGATTTGAACTAGTATAAAATGGACAGAATGTTATAAGATAGTTATATATTCACATGCTCCACAGCTTGCAATGGTCAAAACAACTTGTACTGAAATAAATGTCACCACTTACTAAATGGGGGAATGTTTGGGGAACATGTGTAACGGTCCCCGTTACAATAAGTACTAGTTATTATGTTCCCCAAACAAAGTTTGGGAACATATTGTTTTTACTCTGTTTCTTCTTCTTATTATTAAGGTCTTCCGTTTCCAACGGAAGACCTTCTAGTGATTCTACTGTTTATTATTATTATTATTATTTTTTTCCCTTTCGTCTCCGAGACTGTTGGATGGATTTTCCTGAAACTTTCACAAGTTATAGGGAACGATGGTACCTTGAGGCATTTTTTTCATTTTTCCAAAATTCACTTCCGTTCGTCAGATACGTCCGATTTTCCGGTTTTTGAAAGAAACTTTGTCCGGGGGTAAACTTGAAAACCACTAAAAATAATCGAATGAAACTTTCAGGGATGATAGATCTATATTCTCTATGGTGCATGCACGTAATATTTTTTGTCGCCGTCACTTCCGGTCGTCACTGGAAGTGATTAAATAAATCATTAATTTCAAACTTTTTTCTTTTAAATTGAAACCTACTTTGGTTTACTATATCTCGTTCTAAATCTCAAAAAATGTTGACCCCACCGGAAGTTGAATCTCCAACTTCCGGTTATATCAAAGAAAGACTATTCATTCTCTCATTTTTCAGTGCCATAAATCTCGGTCATGAAACTAGTTAATGAGTTGAGTTTTACAGATAATAGTCACTATAAATGTCTAGAGTAAGGTCAAATATTTTTGTAAAATTTACTTCCGGTCGGCAAATACGGCTTATGAGCTGTTTTCGTTGTCAATCGTTTTTCTCAGAAACGGTAAAAGATAGAGTCACCAAATTTTCAGATTTAATAGACCTCACTTTGTAGGCGTGTAGTAGGGGGGTAAGAATGTCGGCCGTCACTTCCGGTCGTCACGGGAAGTGATTAATAAATCATAAATTTCAAACTTTTTTCTTTGAAAATGAAACCTATATCGGTTTATTAGGTCTCGTTCTAATTCTCAAAAACTATTGACCCCACCGGAAGTTGAAACTCCAACTTCCGGTTATATCAAAGAAAGTCTGTTCATTCTCTCATTTTTCAGTGCCATAAATCTCGGTCATAAAACAAGTTAATGATTTGAATTTTACATTTGTTATAGACACTATAACTGTGTAGAGTAAATTTAAATATTTTTGTAAAATTCACTTCCGGTCGTGAGATATAGGGTGGACATATTCAAACCTTGTTTTTTCAGTTTCTCAATAATGAATATAGATACACGTTTGAAACTTGTAGAGTTGATCAACTAACATTAGTCCATTGTACACATACATTCAATTTTTTTGTCCGTCACTTCCGGTCTATACCGGAAGTATTTGAAAAATGTCGATTATCCGATTTCTTCCAGTGATTTCTGAGAGATGGTGGATAAATTTTCTTCAAATTTTCAGGAATAATGTCTTATGAAAGGACCTTGCTATAACTATTTTTCTTTTTACAAAATTCACTTCCGGTCGGAAAATATGGGCGATTTTCTGTTTCTCAAAAGGAATTTTGTCCAGCAATTTTCTTGGAAAAGGTAAAATATACCTTCATCAATTATTCAGAAATTATAAATCTCCGTTTGCAGTCGTGCAGTAGGGGCTTGAACATGTCGACCGTCACTTCCTGTCGTCACCGGAAGTGATTGAAAGAATCGCAAATTTCAAATTTTTTCTTTTAAATTGAAACCTATACTATTTATTAAGTCTCTTTGAAAGTGTCAAAAGAATATTGACTCCGTTGGTAGTCAAAACAACTACTTCCGGTTTCTTGATAAAATACCTTTTTACTTTTTATCTCTTTGTCCCCATAAATCTCGCTTATATTTGAAGTCTTTCATATGATTTTCACATGTCATAATAAAAGTATCAACTTCTAAAGTTTTGATAATTTTGTTTTTCAAAATTGACTTCCGGTAGGTAGTAACCTACTACTTTTTCTTTCTTTAGTCTACTTGTTTTTGTTGAGAATTCTTTGAGATAGAGACGTGAAATTTTCAGGGAATATAGACAGTAAAGAGTCGCTGTCATTTATGGGAAAACGCATAATAAAAGTACTTCCGGTCATCACCGGAAGTTACGAGAAATGAGTAAAAGGTTCGATAATACATTTCTCATTCATTGTTAAGGCTTATTTTCTTATATATTTAAATGGTTTTCGTAGGAACAGAAAGCTCTTTACCGGAAGTGGTCTAACGGAAGACCTACTCATTACTAGTAATGAGTTTCTAGTTATTATTCTTTTTCTCCGGTACTCTTTTGTCCGGTAGTGTTCTCAGAAACTACAAAAGGGATCGATATGAAACTTTCCAGGATGATAGTATAGCGTTTGTAGATGTGCATAGTGATAGTCATTTTGTTTGCACGTGCATGCACGCGCACGCACGTGCATTGCAATTTTGGTACAAAAAATGGAAAATCAGAATATTGAAGGAAGCGATATAAAACCTAAATAGGATGATAGTATATCATTTGTACATATGAAAAATAATAGTCATTTTGCCATCACGCGCACGCATGCGCGTGCACGCGCATTACAAAATTTGTACGCTAGCTTTGGAATCAGTCTAACTTTTTTGTTGTTCATTGAAATGGCTTGAAATTCATATCATAGGTAGATATTGAGACCCTTAACTGATTTACATGGTCAAAATTACCAATTTGCACGCGCATGCACGTGCGCTTCATTTTGATTGGATAATGCTAAAACGTTTGTAACTATCTTATTTATGAAGCGAATGAGATGATATTCACAGCATATGTAGACAATATGTGTATCTATATGTTGGTGTAACAAAAAATGTCAACGCACACGCGCATGCGCGTGCAACGTTTTTTAAATGTTCAATTTTTAAAGGACGATAACGTTTTTGTTTTTCATCAAATTCTAGTCATATTAGGGGTTTAGATGTATCTTGGTACTCCTTACAAATTGCTGTGGTTAGAATTACTGCTCAGCACGTGCATGCACGTGTGCTGATTTCTGATTGGAGGATTTTAAAATCGCTATAACTTCCTTATATTTGGTGGAAACGTTATGAAATTCATACTGTGGGTATATGATACAAATGCCTGTCGAACGACATCAACAAAAATTCGGAATCATACACGCGTGCGCGTGTATGCACGTGCAACGCTTTCTTTCATTTCTTGGTACTGAAATGACCATATTGAACGTACTACATGTAATTAAAGGCTAAAATAAAATGATTTTTTCCTATAGATTCACAAGGACATCACTTTTTAATTGGGGGAGGTTTGGGGAACATCTGTAACGGTCCCCGTTATAATTAGAACTAGTTATTATTATTTTTTTTTTCCCTTTCGTCTCCGAGACCGTTGGATGGATTTTCCTGAAACTTTCACAGGTTATAGGGAACGATGGTACCTCGAGGCATTTTTTTCATTTTTTCAAAATTCACTTCCGTTCGTCAGATACGTCCGATTTTCCGGTTTTTGAAAGAAACTTTGTCCGGGGGTAAACTTGAAAACCACTAAAATAATCGAATGAAACTTTCAGGGATGATAGATCTATTTTCTCTATGGTGCATGCACGTAATATTTTTTGTCGCCGTCACTTCCGGTCGTCACCGGAAGTGATCAAATAAATCATCAATTTCAAACTTTTTTCTTTCAAATTGAAACCTACTTTGGTTTACTATATCTCGTTCTAATTCTCAAAAAATGTTGACCCCACCGGAAGTTGAATCTCCAACTCCCGGTTATATCAAAGAAAGACTATTCATTCTCACATTTTTCAGTGCCATAAATCTCGGTCATGAAACTAGTTAATGAGTTGAGTTTTACATATATTATAGTCACTATAAATGTCTAGAGTAACGTCAAATATTTTTGTAAAATTCACTTCCGGTCGGCAAATACGGCTTATGAGCTGTTTTCGTTGTCAATCGTTTTTCTCAGAAACGGTAAAAGATAGAGTCACCAAAATTTCAGAGTTAATAGATCTCACATTGTAGGGGTGCAGTAGGGGGGTAAGAATGTCGGCCGTCACTTTCGGTCGTCACCGGAAGTGATTAATAAATCATAAATTTCAAACTTTTTTCTTTCAAATTGAAACCTATATCGGTTTATTAGGTCTCGTTCTAATTCTCAAAAACTTTTGATCCCACCGGAAGTTGAATCTTTAACTTCCGGTGATATGAAAGAAAAACTATTCATTCTCTCATTTTTCAGTGCCATAAATCTCGGTCATAAAACAAGTTAATGATTTGAATTTTACATATGTTATAGACATTATAAATGTCTAGTGCAAATTTAAATATTTTTGTAAAATTCACTTCCGGTCGTGAGATATGGGGTGGACATATTCAAATCTTTTTTTTTCAGTTTCTCAATAATGAATATAGATAGACGCTGGAAACTTGTAGAGTTGATCAACTAACATTAGTCCATTGTACACATACATTCAATTTTTTCGTCCGTCACTTCCGGTCTATACCGGAAGTATTTGAAAAATGTCGATTTTCCGATTTCTTCGAGTGATTTCTCAGAGATGGTGGATAGATTTTCTTGAAATTTTCAGGAATAATGTCTTATGAAAGGACCTTCCTATAACTATTTTTGTTTTTACAAAATTCACTTCTGGTCGGAAAATATGGCCGATTTTCTGTTTCTCAAAAGGAATTTTGTCCAGCATTTTTCTTGGAAAAGGTAAAATATAGGTTCATCAATTATTCAGGAATTATAAATCTCCGTTTGCAGTCGTGCAGTAGAGGGTTGAACATGTCGACCGTCACTTCCTGTCGTCATCGGAAGTGATTGAAAGAATCGCAAATTTCAAACTTTTTCTTGTAAATTGAAACCTATACTAGTTTATTAAGTCTCTTTGAAAGTGTCAAAAGAATATTGACTCCGTTGGTAGTCAAAACAACTACTTCCGGTTTCTTGATAAAATACCTTTTTACTTTTCATCTCTTTGTCACCATAAATCTCGCGTATATTTGAAGTCTTTCATATGATTTTCACATGTCATAATAAAAGTATTAACTTCTAGAGTTTTGATCAGTTTGTTTTTCAAAATTGACTTCCGGTCGATAGTAACCTACTACTTTTTCTTTCTTTAGTCTACTTCTTTTTTGTTGAGAACTCTTTCAGATAGAGACGTGAAATTTTCAGGGAATATAGACAGTAAAGAGTCGCTGTCATTTATAGGAAAACGCATCATAAAAGTACTTCCGGTCATCACCGGAAGTTACGAGAAATGAGTAAAAAATTCGATAATACATTTCTCATTCATTGTTAAGGCACATTTTCTGATATATTTAAATGGTTTTCGTAGGAACAGAAAGCTCTTTACCGGAAGTGATCTAACGGAAGACCTACTCATTACTAGTAATGAGTTTCTAGTTAGGGTCTTCCGTCTTCAGCGGAAGACCCTTCTATTATTCTATTGTTGATTTTTCACTTTTCTTATTATTATTAGGGTCTTCCGTCTTCAGCGGAAGACCCTTCTATTATTCTATTGTTGATTTTTCACTTTTCCTATTATTATTATTATTATTCTTTTTTTTTTCTTCTTACCGATTTTTGTGCAGAAGATTTGTCGGAGATGGCTGGATCGATTTGCTTCAAATTTTCAGGATTGATGCGTTGCCATTTGAAGTTTGTACCGCCGTTTGAATTTTTGAAAAATCACTTCCGGTTGGAAGTTATCCCCCTTTTATCGATTTTCAGATGACCATTTTGTCCAGACAAAAACTCAAAAACGATAAAAGCTAGAGTGCTGAAATTTTCAGTGATGTTAGACGACATGTTGTAGTTGTGCACCTGGGTTTTCAAAATTTCCGGAAGTGCCTAGTATGGAAGCTCGGTAGGGGTCGAAAATGGAGTTTTAAAAAGTGTCCAATTTTTTTCCACGTTTTAAATCAGAACTTTTTACTCGTAAATATTTTGTTTAGACATATATAACAAAAGTTGTACAGTTTATTGAGATCTTTCGTGCCATATCAAGAAATGGGCCCATGGGCCTCATGGCTCGCCTGAACCATTGAATTTCTGTTACAATCAATAACTTTTTTCTCGAGAAACTTTTGATAAGACATGTAGAACAAAAGTTGTTCAGTTTCGCAAGCGTTAACTAACGATCTGAAGAAATAGGCCTGCGGATCTCATTGCTCACCTGAACAGTTGGGTTATTGTTGCAATCTATAACATTTTTGTCAAGAAACTTTTAATAAGACATCTAGAACAAAAGTTGTTCAGTTTTGCAAGATCTTTCGAAAAACATCATGAAAAAGGCGAAAGGGCCTCATGGCTCGCCTGAAGAGTTTGATTAGTGTCACAATCAATAGCTTTTTTCTCGAGAAACTTTTGATAAGACATGTAAAACAAAAGTTGTTCAGTTTTGCAAGATCTTTCAAACGATATCAAGAAAAAGGCCCTCGGGCCTTATGACTCGCCTTTACAGTCTGATAAATGTCGCAATCAATAATTTTTTTCTCAAGAAAATTTTGATAAGACATGTAGATCAAAATTTGTTCAGTTTTGCGAGATATATTTAGAATTATATCAAAAAATAGGCCTCCGGGCGACATGACTCGCCTGATCAGTCGAATTTGTATCGCAGCAAATAACATTATTAACTTTTTTCTCGAAAAAAGGCTGACCCCTTTAATTAGTGGCCGAGAGTTGCAGAGAGTCTTTAATTTATAACACTTAAATGATCAATATTTGTAAAACATTACCGAAGCTAAATTGTACGTCTAGATAATATATTTGTATAATTATTTATGAACGAAAATCTCAGTCAAATTCTTATCTCATCACATCTAAAATTGGACGGAAGACCCACTCGTTGCTCGCAACGAGATCGCATCTAGTTAGGGCTTTCCACCTTTCAGTGGAAAGTCCTATTGTTATTGTTCTGTTTATTATTATTATTATTATTATTATTATTATTTTCCTGCCGTCAAAAAAAATCTTCGTCTTAAGACTTATCGAAAAACTTTAGAGTCCATCATATAGTACTTCTTGAGAAACGAATACAGTTCACCCTGCGTAATTGAACTTTGACCCCTTACGGAGTTATTTGACCTTTCGCAGAAATCATTGTTAGCACTTCTACTTTGTAACCGTAAATGATAGGAGGATGAAACCTTTTCTAAAACATAGAGGGTAATTAGTAGAAGCGAAGAATTTAAAGTAAAGGGATTCGGTGTCCCCTAAAGGGAGTTAATGCCTCTTTATGTTTTGCGATTTATTCGTAAAACATGTCGAGCTTGAGAACGGTTTGTCGTAGAGACATGGGACCAACTGGAATAGGATCGGTGACCTTTGACCTTGAAAATTAGGTCAAGGTCAAAGGTCAAGGTCATCAGAAAAGAGGAAAAAATAGCACTTTTTATACTCTCTTTCCTGCTTAAGATAGCGTTGAAATATTATATGGGTAAGTATGGACTTCTTGATTGGTTTTGATAGTATGCATTACAACTTTGAACTTTGACCCTTCTGTGAATTTCGGAGACTCGCGTCGAAAACCTTGTTATCGCTACTCCTACTTAACGGAAAGTCATAGAGACACGAAACCTTCGCTAATGAATTCACAGTAAAACCCTCTTGCAAAGAAAAAATAATCAAAGGGATACAAAAACCCTTAAGCATAGTTATTGCCCCTGAAAGTCTCCAATATCATTATCTAAGCCTATAACTTTTATATTAATATAGATAGAGACATGGGACCACTTGCATTAAGACCGATGACCTTTGACCTTCAAAATGAGGTCAAGGTCAAAGGTCAAGGTCATCATCAAAATTAATTTTTTTCCATTTTCAAGGTCTTTAAAAGTATTTTTATCATTGATAAGTTAACCGAAAGTAACCGAAAACCCCTAAACAAATTATTGCCCCTGAATATCTTGATTAACATTTTTTTAAGCTTATAGCTTTTACATTAATATAGATAGAGACATGGGATCACTTGCATTAAGACCGATGACCTTTGACCTTCAAAATGAGGTGAAGGTCAAAGGTCAAGGTCATCCTGAAAATTATTAATTAAATTTTCTTGGTCATTTCGAGTTTCGTACACCATCTTAAATATTCTTAAATGTCTTTTTTTAAATCATTGCAGGTGGAAAGCCCTCTAATTGTTCGCGAACAATTAGGATCACTAGTTATTATTATTATTCTTTTTTTTTCTCCTTACCAATTTTTGTGCAGAAGATTTCTCGGAGATGGCTGGATCAATTTGCTTCAAATTTTCAGGATTGATGCGGTGCCATTTGAAGTTTGTACCGCCGTTTGAATTTTTGAAAAATCACTTCCGGTTGGAAGTTATCCCCCTTTTATCGATTTTCAGATGACCATTTTGTCCAGACAAAAACTCAAAAACGATAAAAGCTAGAGTGCTGAAATTTTCAGTGATGTTAGACGACATGTTGTAGTTGTGCACCTGGGTTTTCAAAATTTCCGGAAGTGCCTAGTATGGAAGCTCGGTAGGGGTCGAAAATGGAGTTTAAAAAAGTGTCCAATTTTTTTCCACGTTTTAAATCAGAACTTTTTACTCGTAAATATTTTGTTTAGATATATATAACAAAAGTTGTACAGTTTATTGAGATCTTTCGTGTCATATCAAGAAATAGGCCCATGGGCCTCATGGCTCACCTGAACCATTGAATTTCTGTTACAATGATTAACTTTTTTCTCACGAAACTTTTGATAAAAGATGTAGAATAAAAGTTGTTCAATTTTGCAAGGTCTATCTAAGGATATCAAAATATAGGCCCCCAGACATCATGGCTCGCCTGAACAGTCAAATTTGTATCACAATTAATAACATTAATAACTTTTTTCGCGAGAAACTTTTGACAAGACATGTAGAACAAAAGTTGTTCAGTTTCGCAAGCGTTAACTAACGATCTGAAGAAATAGGCCTGCGGGTCTCATGGCTCACCTGAACAGTTGGGTTATTGTTGCAGTCTATAACATTTTTGTCAAAAAACATTTAATAAGACATGTAGAACAAAAGTTGTTCAGTTTTGCAAGATTTTTCGAACAACATCATGAAAAAGCCGAACGGGCTTCATGGCTCGCCTGGAGAGTTTGATTAGTTTCACAATCAATAACTTTTTTCTCGAGAAACTTTTGATAAGACATGTAGAACAAAAGTTGTTCAGTTTCGCAAGCGTTAACTGACGATCTGAAGAAATAGGCCTGCGAATCTCATGGCTCACCTGAACAGTAGGGTTATTGTTGCAATCTATAACATTTTTGTCAAGAAACTTTTAATAAGACATCTAGAACAAAAGTTGTTCAGTTTTGCAAGATCTTTCGAAAAACATCATGAAAAAGGCGAAAGGGCCTCATGGCTCGCCTGAAGAGTTTGATTAGTGTCACAATCAATAGCTTTTTTCTCGAGAAACTTTTGATAAGACATGTAAAACAAAAGTTGTTCAGTTTTGCAAGATCTTTCAAACGATATCAAGAAAAAGGCCCTCGGGCCTTATGACTCGCCTTTACAGTCTGATAAATGTCGCAATCAATAATTTTTTTCTCAAGAAAATTTTGATAAGACATGTAGATCAAAATTTGTTCAGTTTTGCGAGATATATTTAGAATTATATCAAAAAATAGGCCTCCGGGCGACATGACTCGCCTGATCAGTCGAATTTGTATCGCAGCAAATAACATTATTAACTTTTTTCTCGAAAAAAGGCTGACCCCTTTAATTAGTGGCCGAGAGTTGCAGAGAGTCTTTAATTTATAACACTTAAATGATCAATATTTGTAAAACATTACGGAAGCTAAATTGTACGTCTAGATAATATATTTGTATAATTATTTATGAACGAAAATCTCAGTCAAATTCTTATCTCATCACATCTAAAATTGGGCGGAAGACCCACTCGTTGCTCGCAACGAGATCGCATCTAGTTATTATTATTATTCTTTTTCTCCGGTACTTTTTTGTCCGGTAGTGTTCTCAGAAACTACAAAAGGGATCGATATGAAACTTTCCAGGATGATAGTATAGCGTTTGTAGATGTGCATGGTGATAGTCATTTTGTCTGCACATGCATGTACGCGCGCGCACGTGCATTGCAATTTTGGTACAAAAATTGGAAAATCGGATTGCTAAGGGGATCGATATGAAACCTAAATAGAATGGTAGTATATCATTTGTAGATATGAAAAATGATAGTAATTTTGTCTGTACGCGCACGCATGCGCGTGCACATGCATTACAAAATTTGTATGCTAACTTTGGAATCAGTCTAACTTTTTTGTTGTTCATTGAAATGGCTTGAAATTCATATCATACGTAGATATTGAGACCCTTAACAGATTTGCATGGTCAAAATTACCAATTTGCACGCGCATGCACGTGCGCTTCATTTTGAATGGATAATACTAAAACGTTTGTAACTATCTTATTTATGAAGCGAATGAGATGATATTCACAGCATACGTAGACAATATGTGTATCTATATATTGGTGTAACAAAAATGCCAACGCACACGTGCATGCGCGTGTAACGTTTTTTAAATGTTCAATTTTTAAAGGATGATAACGTTTTTGTTTTGCATCAAATTCTATTGATATTAATGGTTTAGATGTGTCTTGGTACTCTTTACAAATTGCTGTGGTTAGAATTACTGCTCAGCACGTACATGCACGTGTGCTGAATTCTGATTGGACGATTTTAAAATCGCTATAACTTCCTTGTATTTGGTGGAAACGTTATGAAATTCACACTGCTGGTATATGATACACATGCCTGTTGAACGACATCAACAAAAATTCGGAATCATACACGCGTGCGCGTGTATGCGCGTGCAACGCTTTCTTTCATTTTTTGGTACTGAAATGACCATATTGAACGTACTACATGTAATTGCTTGTGTTGTGTTGACACCAACAGACAAATCAAGTTTAATTAAATATATTTTAAGACAAAAACGTCAGGTAGTTGAATGTAATAGTGAATCACGAATTATCCGGGCTTCATTCGGCTTGTTGAACTTTGTATTCTTTTGTGGCTTTTCCCCTGTTCAGGGGTTAATCTATTTACATAATCTCTAACTTGCAATTATAGGTTATATATTTTGTATGGAAAAATATGTCGACCAAGTTTTTTGGAGCGTAGACGGACCGAGTTTGCGAGGTCCGTCCGCGACAAAAAACGTGGTCGTCATATTTTCCCATACAAAGTATATAACCTTTTTATTATATGCTTTCAATTTCATTTAGAAACTAACAGCAATTATATTTTTAACGATTTCTTTATTGGTTAAACTGAGTAAAAGGTGAAAAACACGAACAATTTAAATAATTAACGGCGTAGTAATTTGCTTGTGAATTGATTGTGACGTACTGTTTGCATATATCGTGTGATATATCCTAGCAAACCTTTAAAGAAAAAGAAGAAACGAAATTGAAAGTATATGATAATATTGATATGTTTGCTTTTCCCTCTCCGTCTGTACAACAGTGCGACCTCACGTGTTTGTTTTCTTTTGTTTAGAATATGCTGCACGCTGTTAGCACTGGAGCTAAAACGGTGTTTGGTATAGACACGACATCAGGATCATCTCTTTACAGCTTAAAGCTCGAGTCAGCAAAGCCATTCGCTGTTCACGTTTACGATGAAGAGACACCCAAGTATTATTTAGGTGCTTATGTCTGAATTTACAAATATTCTATCATATTGTTAAATGAAAAGTGAAGATAACGAACAGTGATCAATCTTATAACTCCTATAAGTATTACAAAATAGAGAGTTTAGTAAACACGGGACCCTCGATATGCCAGAGGTGGGATCAGGTGACTAGGAGGAGTCAGCATCCTCTGTCAACCGGTCACACCCGCCCTATATGAAATAAACAGATCCTAGTTACCATCTAATCATAGCAACTATAGCTAGATAAACATGTCTTAACTCACATCTATCCTATGATGAAAAGGTGAAGATAATGAACAGTGACCAATCTCATAATTCCAACAAAGAACAGAACATTAAGAGTAAGGCAAACACGGGACCCTGGACACACCAGATGTTTTGACATTGTCTAACACGAGACCCTGGACACACCAGATGTATTGGTATTGTGTAACACGGGACCCTGGACACACCAGATGTATTGACATTGTGTAACACGGGACCCTGGACACACCAGATGTATTGACATTGGCTAAACCTTGACGAACATATCTCAACTTACAAACATTTCATCATGTTGTCTATACTTACATAAATATTTCTGAAGGATATACTCAACGTTTTCCAGTAATATATATTTTTCGTGACATTTCAAGTATAATTCACTTGCATTCTATCGTTTCTGTAAAACATATTGGGTTATATTACCAAACGTACTTTAGGGTTTAGCATATTTTGAAAGTCCCTGATTGTTGGAAGTAAAAACGTAAAATCATCTCTCATGTATTATAAAAGTTTATATACATGGACATTACAATGCTATTGTAGCACAGAAAGGAGAGCATCTTTGAAACACACGGGGATCAAACCCGGGTCCATTCATTACTAGTTAGGGAATCTAACCGCTGATCTACCCTGACTGATATACGAAGTTTGGTATTATTGCTACAATATAAAATTCGAAAACATACAAAAACTCCTCATACCAAGAATATGAAAAGTAATTTTGGAAAGATGTCAAAAACGTTGCGTATGTCTTTAATTTACACCTATAGAGGGTCTTAACCTAATTCATCATGCCTTTACTTATACCTATAGAGGGTCTAAACCTAACTCATCATGCCTTTACTTATACCTATAGAGGGTCTAAACCTAACTAATCACGGCTTAACTTACATTTATAGAGGGTCTAAACCTAACTAATCACGGCTTAACGTACATCTATGGAGGGTCTACACCTAACTAATCATGACTTTACTTATACCTATGGAGGGTCTAAACCTAACTAATCATGACTTTACTTGTACATATGGAGGGTCTAAACCTAACTAATCATGACTTTACTTATACCTATAGAGGGTCTAAACCTAACTAATCATGACTTTAATTATACGTATGGAGAGTCTAAACCTAACTAATCATGACTTTACTTATACCTATGGAGGGTCTAAACCTAACTAATCATGACTTTACTTATACCTATGGAGGGTCTAAACCTAACTAATCATGACTTTACTTATACCTATGGAGGGTCTAAACCTAACTAATCATGACTTTACTTACACCTATGGAGGGTCTAAACCTAACTACTCACGGCGTAACTTACCGTTCGTACATTATCTGTACACAGGATAGACGTTTAAGTAAAATTATCAAAACCAAATATATATTCAGCATTTTTAAATGATTTATAATTGTTAAATTTGTAGGAACTAATTTTCATTTTATCGTATTTCATCGTATTATATTTCAAATGAAAATACTATTTGTTTATTTTTGTTTATTGTGAATTAGCACAGTGTGTGTTTGTTATACATGTAGTAAGTTATCCAGCCACCTGTATTGTTTATGATATATCGTAAAGGTATTCAGTTTTATTTAGTTTTGCGGCTATAACTAACTTACCATCAATGATAAAGGTTGAATTGTGAGAAATAACTTCTTGACTTTTTTTTTTTAGCTTGAAAACAGAATCATCATTGAACTTAAAAAATGATGAGGAATTGGTATGCATTGCCTAATATGTAGTATTCGTTAGTAATTGATTCCTTTGTACATGTATACATTGTTATGTAGGAAAAGGTATACTTTTTTTCGTATAGACCCGTGTTCTTCTCGAGGCTGTCAACATATGTGTGTTAACACTCCTACGGGCCCCACGTGTCTCTGTGCCGAAGGCTCCCGACTCTCCACAGACAGCTTGACGTGTACAGGTAACTCAGATGATTTCTCTGTTAAATGAAAAAATCCAGAGATTTGTAAAATGGCAATTTCATTTGCGTTATGGAATATGATATAGAAGCATAGATTCTTGATCACTGAAAAAGTATTCCATGCTTGCTGTAGGTTATCACATTTTCATCAAATTTGGTGAAGTTTAATAGACTGATACACGGAATACATCTACTTCATTATGTAATGACGTGTTTACTTATATTTGTTTTCATTTTCAACGAATTTCAAGATTGGTTTTGTTCATTCCTCAGAAAGTTCATGGATCAACGAAGATGGTTTCGTCGTAAATAATGCAACAACATTTTTCCTGTTTAGCGTGCTCTCCGTCAATGGAAGACGTGGCCAGATTCCGTATCTTAGCGTTTCATCTTCCTTCATCGAGACCTTTGCTGTCGATGCCAATTTGCATGTTATCTATTATATAGACAGCAAAAATAGAGCATTAAAGGAATTAAACATCGTCAATAAGCAGATCAGAAAATTGGCATCCGTGTCATCCGCTAGAGGTAAAAACACATGAAATATCGTGCGGCATTATCAAAGTTATCGGGATACGGTAAATTAGGTAACAATGGTATTTGCCATAAAGTCACAAGACTGTCTAACAATGTCCAGACAGTGAGTAGGAAAGCAAAGTGTAAATTCTGGATGTCTTTGAGTTCGTTAGAACTCCCACTTTAATGTTACACACTTCACATAACGATGTTTAATCGTCTCTCCACTAGTGCAAAATGTTATGGCATCGAAAGTTAACTTAGTTGTATAAATTATAAAACGTGTTGTGGAGGTCCCGAAAAGTGTTTGCCCAAAGTATGAATATTGTCTTATTTGGTAGGTTCTTTTTTCAAAATAAGGATGAAAAAGTCATCAATTTATAAATCTCATATCAATCAATCAATAGCAAGACAAACACGGACCCCTGTACACATCAAAGAAGTGATCAGGTGCTCCGGAAGAGTAAGAATCTCCTATTGATTTATCACACTCGCCATGAGCCTTATATCTTGATCAGATAAAGGAAGGCATCCGCAGTCAAAATCAGTATACAAAGAACCGCCTAAAAATGTGAGTGAAACACGTAACACGCGGATTCTAAGCAACGAAAGGTTTTATTTGCAAAGTTGATCATGGTAAAGACCATATAATATGCGGAATGCTGATTTCAAAGCATATTATTTCAACCCCAATATTTACATTTGCCAATGCGTTTCCTTTTATGATAATACTAACGAAATTTACATTCAATTTGTGATGACATGAAATCGGCCACGTGCTCAGAATTTCTTGTGTATGAATACAATCACCACTTCAAATGTCTTTCATCTGGCTCTTTGCTTACGAATTGCGGTAGCAGATTTAGATGAGGCCACCTCCTGTTATCGTCATAAATTTAGAAATAATGTGAGTAAAATCCCAGATTGGCACCCAAAATAGCTCCATATTTTGGCTAATAATTGACTTTCATATGTGTCCCTTTCAGAAATCCTGGATCTGCCACTGCAATGAAGGAAAATAAAAAAGAAACACACATCAGAATTTCTATAAAGAATTTATTGTGTAAACAGACACACATTTCGTCAATTAATAAAACAAATATTAAACATACCGTTCAGGTGTTTTAAGATTTTAAATACCGCCTGCAACTAAGTTTAAAACTGCACCTTCTGCAACATGGCGAATTCATACCATGCTTTTGATTTTGGAAATGAAAAAGTGGAGGCAGACTTGATAATGATAATCTGCTATTTCCGGGCAACATTCATCACGACTATGAATGAGGCTGGTTTCGAGGCTCGAAAAATACGTTCATATCAGGACAACGCTGCGAGCATTCATTAAAATGTGAACAAAAACTCCGTCAGTTTGTGTTTATTTTCTTCTTTACACCTCTTGCAAAGTGATAAAAATATCTTGGAAATTAAGATAATTAATGCTCTTGGTCACAACATATCGCTTAGATAACTTGAAGCAACTTGCACCCCCACCCCCTTTGCAAACGACCCTGGCTCGGATCCTGCAAATGACAATGCATGTGGGTTCATAGCTGTTTTGCTATATTCTACCTCCTTCTAGACATCCGATTCCACCTCTGATGTATTTGTTATACTTTTAATGACTTTTCTTTATAGTAAATTATATTCTTTATAGTATTTATTAGATTGATAACTGCTCGTTATTTTCACTTGCCGGATATATTATTGAAATATGTATGTAACGATCTGAGACCGCATGAGCGCTAACAACTTAAGATTATGATAAATACTTACTCTTCCGCAGGATATTGATAGATAATGACAGTTAATCACGTATTGTCTGAAACATACCTAAATATTTAGTTTAGATCGGCGGTTGCCCTTTTTTAAAAGAGGTTTTAGAAATTTGTGGGACACATATTTGTTCATAACGGTTGCTAGTCCAATGTCTCGTTATACACATGTTGACGTTGGTGTGTTAAGTGTGACGCAAGGACAATCGTGGTGCAATATATCATTCCATACAGACTGATTCGATATACCGGCCCTTTTATTTGTACAGCTGAATATTCAATGATACATACCACCACCCTTTTTATACTTGTACATTTGCGTGAATGTTGGAATTACGATTGCAATGGTTGTGTGACCATGTAATGTTTACTGTCTGTGTGATATAGCGAGAAAAATCCATTGCATTATTGAACAATTCTAATATATCATGTCATTTTCCCGCGAGATAACGAATGTCCTCACTGGCACAGCGCACTATTTCATTGTGACATCATATACTACTGAGTACCTTGAAATTCGCATGATTAAATCGTAAATATTGTAATGAAGTTTATTTCATTGCATTATGATATTCTCTTTATTCGTTGTAATCCAAAGCCCGAAATTGAAACCAAAGGAATTATGACCTAGCCTTTATGTAGGATTTAACCATGAATTTAAGAATATGTTGAGCTGGGATTGAAATCAGAAACTGTAGAATAGAGAAGTCGAACATAAAAGTACATTTTTATCGAAATATAGTCCTTTAAGATATCTGTGATTTTTTTTATATCAAATTTAATAGAATATAATTCAACAATTCATGCAGATCTCATTTTTGACTGGATTTCCAATCTTCTTGGATGGATTGAACCTCACCAGTCTAGCATCAGGACCTTCTCCCTGAATTCTCGAACAATTTCAACAATCTATTCTGGACTTCAACGGCCCGTTTCACTAACGTTGGATGCACATAATGGGTCTGTTGAAATTTTACAATGTTTCACAAGCTAATTCTCTAATTCAACGTCAAAGTAATACTAGTATTGATTTCTCCTTCATTGTTTCATAGTTATCCAGTATCATATTTTGTCTATTCTAAAAGATTTAATTTCGATTCTAAAGAACCATCTGGATATAAATATATTTGAATACGCTTTAGGTATCTTTTCTGGATTTCCGGATCATCAGGGAAGTCTATAATGCGAGGGACATGGAACAGGGATACTCCCAAAATCATTGTGTCGTCTGCAAATATGGGCAATCCCAGTTCTCTCCATTATGACGTCACAAGTAGCAGGTAATTTCTAATTCTGTGGAAAATGAATGGATTAGCATTAGATATTTCAATGATGAAAATCGTTCAATTCGTATCTTCTATGCAAAAACTGAAGGAAGACAGTGAAAAGTTTACCATCATTCATCAAGAATGCAAAAACGATTTAAATCTTGGAAACATCGTGTTGACGATGTATTTCCATCAACACTTCTTGATAAGTTTTCATCCTAGAATTACGTGATATCATAACGAACTAGAAAACAATACAAAGTTTTCTACATCCTTTTCAAATTTGAATGTTTTACTGAACAAAGATATTAGCGGTAAACTAACAACTAAACTTTATAACGAATGGAATGACTACAATTTTGTCACCGTCAACCTCCAATGTCTATGTAGTACTATTCCATTACCATGTGTATGGAGTCTTTCAACTGATTGCACACGCAATATCACATCTGTTTGTATCAAGTTCTAAACCTGGGCAAGCTACTGATAAATATGTTGATATTACAGGAGCATCAACATTGGAGTTCAGAAACTGCAGTTTGCACATTCTATGATCATTCTAATGATATCATTTGCAAACACAGTGTGTCATCGGTCCAGTGTTTTCTCACGTGTTTCGTACTAATTGTTAAGGTGTTATTTTCATGCTGATGTTTTACTACAAATTACTCCATGTCAAAACAGAAGGATTGATGTCGGTGTGACAATTCAACTGGGGATGCGAAATCTTTCTGAACAACTAATTCCATGTCTGGAGTTTCTAGGGGTCCATATTTTTCCTGACGGCATTGTGCGGTCGCACAGTGTTGTACACCAATCAGGCATGGGACGGTCAGAGTACGGGAGTTATGCCGAGCATGTTTGGTCAATATTAACGACAGTGGATTTGCCTCTCTAACTAGTTTATATTTGAATGCTATAAGATTTTCACTTGTGCAGAAGCAATATATTGAAGGAATTTTGAAATGTATACACATCGGGTTACATGACTGATACGATCAGGTGGTAATATGAGATGTTCCTCTCTGGTATATCAAATGCTTATAATTTTGTGTAACTAATGAACATCCACGTAGCGATATAGGTTTTGGCTACATATTAATATGGTAGGACACACACGGACCCCTGTATATACTAGATGTTGTATCAGACTCCTAAGAGGAGTAAAGATCCCGTGTTGATGAGTCACACCCGTATTGGACCCTCTATGTCCAGGTAAACGAAGTAGTCACAATACGTATAAGGCGTAACAATAGATATGAACCACGTTAGACAACATTCAGCCTAACATATTATATTTTTAAATTAGTTAATTTTTAAAGTATCAATTTTGATGATTTATATCATCCTGGTAAACTTCGCATCGAAAAACCACAGCGCTCTACAGAAATATACCTCATTGTACTTCACACTATATGACGTCACATTAAATACGGATGCATATTTAATTGCTGTTATGCAATTTAGAAATTCATTTCAAAATCAAGGATTATCTCCCTCATGCATAACTCTTATCCTAGAACGAATTTGGCTCCACTTTTTGGCACGCTGATTTTGGCTATATTTAGCTCTAAAACTTCATAGTTATTTCGGATTTCAAACATTTCCGTTGAGCATCACTGAAGAGACATTATTTGTCGAAATGCGCATCTGGTGCATCAGAATTGGTACCGTATAAGTTTTACATTAAAAAGTACGTCACGAGGTATAAAGTAGTATCGAGGGGAAAATGTCACGTGGCAATAAAAATAAGACTTTTCTTTGGTACAATATATATTAACTGAAGAAAATTGACTTACATTGTAGCGATATGGAGTTTAGCAACATAATGACATATCTTCTTAAGTGTCAATTTTCCTAACTTTATAACGTTTGGGTAATCTTATTACTTCTGCATTCTCAATGGATCGGTGGTAAAGTGTGGTATCGTCTAATGTGTAAGTGTGAAGCTTGATTTTTGGTTGAAAACTCAGCAAAATTTTATGACATTTCTGGGATACTATAAGAAATAGTCATTGAATTTAGTCTTTAAAAATGGATGTTAAACTAGGCAGTTACCCAAGCCGTAACTAAAATGCACTCACTAAATTTTCCAAGGATTTACAATCTTAAATCTGATATATATACATGTATTATACACAGTTTTATTAATCTTTTCAGAATATACTGGCTTGATGGTACAATTATTAAAAGCTGTATGGTCAATGGATCTGACATTAAAAGCCACATCATCGCAGTTGGTGCAACGCAGGCATTTGCATATAAGGTTTACATTTTCTGATTTAAAAAAAATTCCTTTATCATTATTAAAATAAAATTATAGCTTGACTCAAACACTGGGTAAACAATGCATCCATGTGTATCGACATTCAAAATCTTGGAGGGAAATCAGCATGGAGCGAATTAAAACTGGTGTATAATTTACTGTCTGCATAGACACGAATATATTGTCCAAATAAAGAGGACAAATAGAGAGGGGTCAATAAAGATGCATGCTGCATTAACTCCCCTGGCTGTATAATCCTTACTATGATTTGGTTGCAAGCAAAAGTAAAGATACATGCTCAATATAAATAGTAGAACGTATAAAACGGTACAGATTGGGTTCTTATAGACACTGCTAGATGATAGTAAATGCCATGGCAAATGCGCTATATATAATTCAATTATTTGCTATAAGGATACACAATTAATCATAATTGATAAGTCCTTTCTGTTAGTGACGCAAGGGAAGGAATTTCTGCGATTTGAAAATTTATCGAGTTATATATATTTGCATACAAGTACAATGAAAATATCTAAACCATTTTCTTTATATAGACTGGATTATTTCACATTCCCTTCAACTACATGAAAGTTAAAACTTCTCCAGAAAACCACCATCATACATATTATTTGAATTTTGTAGATTCATTAGCACAGTACCAAACACTCAGCAAAAACTTCTTATACACGCTTATAAACTTATAATTGTTGTAGGATTTCTTTGGTTGGATATTTGGGAACAAACTTCATTTTGCCAGAAAATCAGCATCGACTAAGGAGGTTGATGTGGATGCAGTAGAAAACGCAAAAGAAGTCACCGTGTACGATTCTTCTCTACAACAGGACAGAAGAGGTTCATTTTATTCACAAAAGATTGGCAATATAAAATCTTACAAATCTAGTGGTTCATTATATTCACAAAAGATTGACAATATAAAGTCTTACAAATCTAGTGGTTCATTATATTCACAAAAGATTGGCAATATAAAGTTTTACAAATATAGAGGTTCATTTTCTTCAAAATAAGTCTTACTAATCTAGAGGTTCATGTTTTTCAGAATAAGTCAATATAAGTTGCATTTTCTCGCATGAGAGTATGGCGTGCAATGTCCTTAAACAGAGCTTTATTACCCTTTTACTCTGATGCTTCAGTTTGTTCTTCAGATCCCAAAATCAACAAAATTTACACAAGCACGTAATTTTCTTCTTTTTCATTGTACACATCTCACGATCAATTTCAGTTATATTAGTCAGAGTAAATCCAACACGCTGAGTGTACTTGATCTTTGAGCGTATTACGAAATACACATGATATTGTATAGGACATTATTATATAAATGCCTCTCAAATGTATAAGTGTGCATCTGGGCAGTCTGCACTATAAATCTTCACCATCGTCGTAAGTGTGCAAATTGAAAGGTGATGAGTTAAAAGGCTCCTCATCAAATGTTTGTTAAGTAAGTTTTATATAAATGCACGCCATTGTAGAAATCTATCTTCTCATGTTGCTCATTACGGTTTATACCCTGATCTAATTCATTTCAAGGATTCCTGATGACTGGTAATGATAGAATAAATTAATTTTGGTAGCGGGAGTGTTTGTTTGTTATTTTGCGCCCCATTCGAAATATTTTTACGTATATAAAGACGACACCGTCACAGATGTAGACCTATACACGACACTTAAAGTTGTAGCAGTTGGGTTCATAATTGTGCCAATGCCTTCCGTGACAAGATATTTACGTTCAATGTATCGTATTTCAAAGGATCGTGAAATTCACATTTAATGACTGGCGGAATAACATTCACTGCCGATTTTAAATGTCTGCGTCTAGGAGTCAATAAATGATCGAACCGAGATCTCAAACCGATTGGTCTAACCACGAGACTACCGCTATATTATGACATAATATCATCAATGCACGGGAGTATTCAAGTCTGGTGTTGCAGCAGCTACATACATCTATCAATCGACTGCAGTTAATGAATGACTTTCTATATCTTTTTAAACACAGGTAGTTGTTATGTCCTGAACGGTGGTTGTGAAGATATATGTATATCGACACAGAGTGGTCGGAAATGTGAATGCGACCTTGGTCTTCAGCTTCAATCAGATTTGAAAACATGTGACAGTAGTGAGTAATAACTTAGTTTAGTATCCAACTTTTCAAACATTGTTGTCATGTTTTTATCCTTCTTTGTAAATTAAGAAAAATGTGAAAAAGTATGTTCAAAATAATTAAAATCCATTAATAGCAAATTATATGTTTTGTTGCATTTTGTAGGCGTGTTCTCGACCAATTTCATTCTGGTCGCGGATTACTCACACGGAAGAATCGTACAGATCGACATTAGCACGGGGAATCTGGTTAAATTACCAATAAGTATAAGGACGGTTCCCGGGATCGCATTTGATAAAACAACAATGGAAATCTTCTACTCCGATACCACGACGAAAACTATTATGTCCACTTCGTTACATGGACAGAACACGACTCTATTCTACACAACAGGTATCCTATTATACATATACATATATGCATTCTCCCCGGCCCCATAGCTATAAAGTGAGATCAAAAGTCATTAGACTTTTCAATTTGATTAATGAAAAAGTGAAGATAACGTACAGTGACCAATGAAAAGGTGACAATAACGAACAGTGATCATTCTCATAACTCATAATATGGAGTAGAACATAAAGATCTGGTAAAACCCGGACCTGGTATCACGTGCCTAAGAGGAGTAAACATCCTTTGTCGACCTGTCTATCTAATAAATTGTATGATGCAACTTTAAAAAGACAAAAACAACAACAATATATAGTTTTGCCAATTCCTAGTTACTTCAGTTTAATATCATTTATGTCTTTTTTATGTATTTATTGTTCTTTCATTTAGTATTCTGTTTATGTAAAGAGCTTTAGGGTAATTTTGTTGATTATATAAAGCTCTATATATGTTAAAAAATACTAATACGAGTACTGGTAAACTTTTGTAATTGATATGATACAAACCGCCCACATCTAACTTTCGTTTTCACAGGTTTTGCTTATGCTGATCGTTTGGCGATTGACTATTCAACAGGAATCATTTACTACACCGCAGTGGGACCAACCCCCAGTCAGAGTTATATTGGAGTGGTCCATCGAAAAATATCCCTTCATAAGACTTTGTTGTCTAACCTGCACAGACCAAGAGAAATTGTGCTGTACCCATCAAAAGGGTCAGTCCACGACTGGCAGTACTTGATCGTATATATGCACAATTTCATAGAATATCTACGTAAATAAGACTGGGTTTTGATAAATTACAACCACATTGAACGAGGACATTTATTCTATAAGCCTGTTTACTTTCAATTCTTCTTTCTGAAGGTGTGTAATAACTACAATAATTGTTGCATCATGAAGGCAGAGTTGCAATATGTAATTCTTTTGATTTCCTTTTCGATGTTTAGTTTCTTGTACTGGACAGAGTTTGGAAATATAACTGAAATAGGTAGAGCATATATGGACGGAACGTCGAAAATCTATATTGCAACAACTGATCTTGGATGGCCGAACGGTCTTGCAATTGATTATACATGTAAGAAAATACATCTCAAATATATGAGTTCCTGCATTATCGTTGTTTTTTCAGTAATCCCTGAACGAGATACTGTGGTTTAATGTGTAGAATTCTCTTGTAGCTGAGAGACTCTACTGGACGGATGGACTAAAGAACCGCATCGAGTATTCTGATTTGAATGGCGGAAACAGACGAGTTCTGACGACGGATAATGAAGCACATTTAATGAATATTGTGATACATGAGCATTATCTGTATTACACCGCATGGAATCGACAGTTCGTATAACTAAAATAGTTTTATTTATTTAAACATATTTTACTGAGAAACTCAACAGGATTTGACAACAGGCAGAGCCTATGTAGGCCCTCTCCCAATAACTAAAATAATCATTCTTAATATATCACTAATAGCATGATCCATGGTTATTCATTGCCATAGTATTAATAATGGCTAAATTAAGTGATGTTTTCCAAATTGTCAAATTAATGATTATCAAGTCTATACCCTTCTATATTCATATTGAACATGCTAATACAATCGTGAAATATTGACATTCATTTTCTTCCTCAATTCGCCAAGTGTTCAACCTGCCAAAATTCCCGCTATACAGTCGTTTTATGAATTAAACTTTATTATCTGAAGATTTCTAAATAGTATTTATAGAACTGAGCCTTTTTCATATGCATAGCACTTTATTGATATATATGCTTCGTCACGCACAGACGGATTACAAAAATGGACAAAGAAACAGGTTCTAAAGTTACCTTTATGTCAAACCATCCAGAGCTTGGTCGACTTGACAGTCTTGCTATATATGCAGATGATATGAATGATGGTAAGGAAATTAACATCTGGAAAATTCATGAGATGTATAGTATTAGACTTGATTAAGATTAAGCCAAGCGTTCTATGTTGTAGTGAGCACAACTTGTTTGAGGAAGAACGGCAATTGCAGCACATTTTGCTTTCCTACGCCATTCGGAAGAACATGTGGGTGTCAGGACAATGTGGATCTACAATCAGACCAAACCACGTGTCAAGGAGGTTTACTGTCTTGTCAATTTTACACAAAAAATAATAAATCACTTAAAGAATTACACACACATACGCTGGGAAGTATTACCACCATATTGCTTTCTTACACCTGTCATTTTTTTTGTTTAGTGTCTCGCTGTATTACTCCACAGAACGTGGAGTTGCCTGACTGCGTTCCATATCCTGGTCAGACTTGCGAATTTAAGTGCAAACCCGGATACCGATTTGCCAACAGCAAGTATGTTACTTGTGATGCTTTCGGCAGATGGGTTCCATCCGTATCTTCCTTGTGCATTGGTAAACTTCTGATGTTCATATTCAACCAATATATATATATATATATATATATATATATATACATACATACATGTAATGTGTACTCATCTACTTTTACATTTAATTAATATTGTTCTAGTAATTTAAGAAGATTTAGCGAATTGTTCTAAATTCTAAGTTAGAAAAAAGTGTTTTGTGGCAGTATTTAATTTTATGATTATTTGTTTTACCGTTTTGTTAATACAATGGTGGTCAGAATATTATAAAGAGGATCTTGAACTAGTGCTTATGGCATATGAAACTTGTGATATGAGTTACCGGATTTAATATTTCCCAAATCTTGGCGAGGGAAATATTCAATTCCGGTAATGAATTTCATAAATGTCATATGTCATAAGCACGAGTGTAAGATTCTTTTTATCATACAACTATCAATAAACGCACATTTTGATTTACTGTCTATTTCACAACCCGAGTGTCAAAATTTTTTTTGCTTTCAATTAGATTGTGACGTCGTCGCTACGTTACTGCTTAAAGAAACTTGAAATTATTTACACTTCATAAAGACACACAATCCTCTTGGAACAACCGTGGTGACAACAACAAGGTCTTTTACTGTAAATGTTAACAATTTCAGAGGATGACATGTTGTTTTGTTTTTGTGGTGCATGCATGGTTGACCTACCTTATTTGCATAATTATGAACATGTACTACGATTTCATATCGTTTTTCGGAAGCCCTGCTATGAACCTGGGAAAAGTATTGTTGTGTGATAAAAAACGATATCCCTGACGAAGATGTGATTTCTCATGAATTGTTCTCAATCGCATTTTACAAATTCTATGGTAAAAATGACCTACTTTGCCAATACAACCTATCTTTGGATCAAATGCTGTCTGACGTGTTTCATACCGATTGTTTGGATGTTCCTGGCACACTGTATTTGACTACGCATTACTCTGTTTACCTGATCAAAATATAGAGCTCACGGTGGGTGTGACCGGTCGACAGGGGATGCTTAATCCTAAGCATCTGATCCTACCTCTGGTATATATAGGGGTCCGTGTTAGCCTCTCTGTTTTGTGTACCTTATAGGGGTTATGAGATTGATCACTGTTCGTTATCTTCACCTTTATTTTTAATAGACTCTCATGCGATGAATACAGGAAAGTATGAATTTAAAAAAAGTTCTTGAGAACTGGAGAATATTCAGTATGCTAAAGCGTTTACAGAACAGGAAATTTAATTTAAAAATATTTAATGATACTTCATCACTTCTACAGACAAATTCAACGTATACTTTAGTCATGAAGTATTTTAATACCACATTTCCTGAATAAACCTAGTGTTTACAGATTGCAATGTATATGTGTATTGTTTTGTTAATCCATCCTCAGGTGAATACAAAAAATTATATATATATAGTATTGCCTTTGTCACTTTTTAAAATTCTATGATAATTGTACTTAGCCCCATGGAAGATGAATTGGAATTCTTCTTACTTATTTTTAGGTCACCTGAATTCATTCAGGTGACCTATTGCTATCTGTTTTTGTCCGTCGTCGTTCGTCGTGCGTCGTGCGACGTGCGTCGTGCGTTAACATTTGAACATTTTCAGCTTCTTCTCTGAAACCCCTGAACCAATTTCAACCAATTTTGGCATATAGCATCTGTGGATGGAGGGAAACAAAAATTGTGAAATTCGTGGTCCCTGCCCCCCTGGGGCCTGAGGGGTGGGGCAAAAACCATCAAAATGAGTGTAATTTTAAAAAATCTTCTTCTTTACTCCTGGACATCAAGAAGCCAAACTGTGGGCATAATTATAATGAGCGTTGAGCCCTCTACCAAAATTGTGAAATTCATGGCCCCTGGGGCAGGGGTTCTTGTGTTAGGGTTGGGCTTTATTGGTCATATAGTGAAAGTGTAGAAATTCTTTGAAAATCTTCTTTTCTGTCTTTGGGTATTAAGTAGACAAACTAATAGCATGGTAATGATGAGCAAGGATGCCTCTTTATACCCCCTGCAACAAGTTGGATGGGGGTATACTGGAATCGGGTTGTCCGTCTGTCCGTCCGTCCGTCCGTCTGTAGACGCAATGGTTTCCGGGCTCTAAAGCATTATCCTTTCCACCTACCGTCACCATATGATATATATGGACTACCCATGGGATGAAGATGTTCCCTATTGATTTTGGGGTCAAAAGGTCAAGCGCACTGGACATTGAAGTAGCAATATGGTTTCTGGGCTCTAAAGCGTTATCCTTTCCACCTACAGTCACCATATCAAACATATGGACTACCCATGGGATGAAGATGTTCCCTATTGATTTTGGGGTCAAAAGGTCAAGCGCACTGGACATTGAAGTAGCAATATGATTTCCGGGCTCTAAAGCGTTATCCTTTCCACCTACAGTAACCATATCATATATATGGACTACCCATGGGATGAAGATGTTCCCTATCGATTTTGGGGTCAAAAGGTCAAAGGTCATGCGCACTGGACATCGAAGTAGCAACACTCAGAAAAGAGGTAGTTTATACCTATTACCAACACCCTTTGGGAGATTGGGGTAAGCGGGGGGTATTCTTAGTGAGCATTGCTCACAGTACCTCTTGTTAAAAATTGTGAAATTCATGGCCCCTAGATCAGGGGTTCTGTTGCTAGGGTGGGGCTCTATAAGTGATATAGTGAAAATGCATTATTTCTTTGAAAATCTTCTTCTCTGTCCTTGGGTATTAAGTAGACAAACCAATAGCATGGTTATGATGAGCAAGGATGCCTCTTTCAAAATTGTGAAATTCATGGCCCCTGGGTCAGGGGTTCTGGTATTAGGGTGGGGCCCTATTGATCATATAGTGAAAATGCATTTTATTTCTTTGAAAATCTTCTCCTCTGCTGCTGGGTATTAGGTAGACAAACTAATAGTATGATAATGATGATCAAGGATGCTTCTTTCAAAACTGAAATTTATGGCCCCTGGGTCAGGGGTTCTGGTGCAATGGCGGGGCTGACCACATAGCTATTCAATGTTTCTTCCATCCAAAAGTAAAATTCTTATATTTAAACACAAACCTAATTCAAACATTGGAAGGTTGTTACATGATACTCAGGTGACCTATAAGGCCCCTGGGCCTCTTGTTTCTTTATACCGATTGTTAAGCCGTTCTTGACACACTGATTTTGACTGCGGATAACTCCGTTTACTTGATCAGGATATAGGACTCACGGCGGGTGTGACCGGTCGACAGGGGATGCTTACTCCTCCTAGTCACCTGATCTCACATCTGGTGTGTCCAGGGGTCCGTGTTTGCCCAACTATCTATTTTTATTGCTTGTAGGAGTTATGAGATTGATCACTGTTCGTTATCGTCACCTTTCATTCCAACTTGATGTGTTTCAAGGAAGATAAAATTTCATTACAGGGAATTCTTTTTATTGCTCTAGAATTTTAAATTTACAATTCAGAAGTTCTCCTATGAGCTGAAAGTCACCTGTGACAAAATTCTTTAAAGTCTGCAGATGTTCGTCTCTGTTCATGGTACTTTAAATTTTTCCAAGATGTTAAAGTATGAGGGAGACTGATAAGATGGTATAACGTGTCTGATATAAAGTTTTCAAACTTTTTACATATATTTCCATATACACTACTCTGTAGCCTGGAAGATTGTTGATATACACCTCCATTTAAAAAGGTGTCTAGTGTTCTTAATCATTGGTACATTTGATGATATAAAACTGCCAAACATATACATGTTAATCGCTCAAACACACCTCTACATGTACTTCTGACAAATAATTAGATAACGCTTAAGTTAAGTAAATTCACTACAAATAATGGAACAAAGCGAGATGGGGATACTAGAATGCAGAGCCCTGTTGTTGACGTGGATTCGGTGGAAAAAAGGGTTGATCTGTAAATGTTACACTAAATGATAATACAATTCGTGAACTATCTGAATTTCTCTTCTTTTTTTCTTTCAAGAAAATAATTCTTAACGTGGGAATATGAAAGAGAGAACCCCTGGTACATTACAGTGGGCCGATTTGTTACTCACTAATTTCTGGTTTAGGTCATTTTGTGTCTACTACACAACACATCAGGAGAATAACACTTTTATCGTATCTACCTTTTTTCCAGAAATAACCTGTCCATTGGAAATTAGTAATGGTAATTTGTCTGCTTCCTGTGGAGGACGAGTCGGAGAACAATACGGGGTCCTTTGTGCAAAGAATTTTGTATCTGTCTCTCTACAATTAGTTTGTACAAATTCAGGATCCTGGAATAGAGAAACACGCAATATTTGTGTACAAACTGCGCGAATGTGTTGATAATCATGTTCTTCGATTTTGTCCATTTCATAGTGTTTAGGTTGAGATTTTCGGATGCATTTTCAGTCATGTTATAAATCTAAATCCTTAGTATTTGTATTCTAATTGTTGTTCCATATTCTCGTTACAGAAAACACAACTGCACAGCAAAAGAACGACAGTGTTCAAACGTACATTTATATCGGATCATCGATTGCGGGGGCTACTGCAATAGTAATTGTAATAGTTGCTGTTGCGTGTTACATCAAAAGAAAACCATATCGGTAAAATATGTGGCATCACAAAACAATTCATGTAGTAGTGTCTGACCGTATTGGACAATAACACATATACTTTCAGGTTCCCAGGGTACCTCTGTTGATCCTCTATGATCTGTTTCCATCAGTAATTATTCGAAAATATTTAAATCTTCTGAAACCACCTATCCCTGTTTCACTAATTTTGGTATTGCGATTACCAAGATCCCTATCCCTTTCTAGCCTTGGGAGTGGAAACGAAACGTGCAAATTAACAAGAGGCTAACGCAACAGTTACGTGGGTATCAAACAAGTAGATAAGATTAGTAGTGGTTCATGTTTACATTGCAGTCATTGTATATTCAGACTCAGATGTAAGAGTTGTGTGCAGTGGAGGATACCATCAGAGGTGTAGGATTTGTGTGGGGGTTAAGGGAGGAGACCATCATTACTTGTAATGTGTTTCTTTATTGCAACACTAAAGTCTTGATAAATGTATATCCAATGACTTTGACCTTGAAAGAATTATTTTGGTCCAGGGGTGACGTGTTACACTAACTGGCCATGACGATATGATTTAAACTTCTCTGGAAAGACAAATATTTTAATAGTAATTTAGACCTTGATGATATATATTTTTCAGTGCTTTTGCACAGTTTGTGGTAATAGTACCGGTATATGATTTTAATGTGTTTCCATTACAAAAATCATGGTGACCATTTTCAACCTGGAATCCTGAAGACTTTCTCTTGTCAAGAGATACCTCACGTGCACACATTTTTAGTCATAGATTTTTGCCCTGAGTGGAACAGTCGTGGTATCTTGGTAATGAGGGCGCTTGTTTCGCAACCAGAACGTTAGGCTTCGGTTCTTGATCCCGGTGCCTCGAACACACAACCGAAACGCTCGACCTCGGTTCTCGATCCTAGAACGGTCAAACACAAAACGCTTAACATTGCCAAGCGTCTGGGATTAGAAGTGAAGGTCACGAGTCTTTTGGAACGAGAATCCCTTGTTATTGTACATAGGTGTTGGCATGAGAAAAAAATCTTCACTGCTATAACCTCGAATAATCTTTACAGGAAACGATTGTTTCGATGGATACGCCTCACCAAATATCAGGGTGTTATCGGCAAGCCCATGGTCTGAATACTACATCTGTCTAAATTGCTTTTTCAACTATCGTTTAAAGTATTTTCTCATTTTGTATCTTTCCAGATTATGTAAATTTGCCATGTGTTATCAATAATGATATTTTCTAGGAAAAACGAATACTGTAGTAGTTACATATATATTTAGAAAAAACTATTTGCTACCTATCTTAAATGTTTATCACACACTATATATATATATATATATATATATATATATATATATATATATATATATATATTGTGTACTTATGTACTTATACGGTACCACCAATTTTGATCCACCAGATGTGATTTCGACAAATAGTGCCTCTTCAGTGATGCTTAACCGAAATGTTTGAAATCCGAAATAACAATAAACTTGCTAGAGCTATTTTAGGGAAAAACAGAGTGCCAAAAAGTGGAGTAAAATTCGTCTAAGGGTAAGAGCTATGCATGAGGGAGATAATCCTTAATTTTGAAATGAATTTCTAAATTTTATCACAGCAATTAAATACATATCCGTATTTTCAAGCTAGTAACGAAGTGCTTAACTACTGGGCTGTAGAGACCAACGGGGACTAACAGTCCACCAGCAGAGGCCTCGACCCAGGGGTCATAATGTAAAACTTATACGGTACCAATTTTGATGCACCAGATGCGCATTTCGACAAATAATGTCGCTTCAATTATGTGTTATTCTTGGATATCAACACTTTATGACTAAAATCAACATGTCATTAAATCACAATGTCATCTACAACACAAATTTGAACACTTTCAAGTTAATCGTCAAAATTATCAGCTGGAAGTGCGGATCAAATTCTAAAATAATCTTTTTTAACCCCATGTGCACTATACTACATGCATATCATACCTTTATATTTTTAGAATCAAAATATATAAAAGTTATAAATTGCAGCATTATGGGCACTTTACGCACCTTATGGGAAGAAAGCCTTGGATCACATGTACATTGTACAGTAGGTATGACCTTATCTGTCTTAAAGGGAAAGGGAACCCTAACCACACTGTTGCTTTTATGAATAAAGTATGACTTACTGATATCGTAAATGACAGTCTTCAACAACAAGAACTCTTGCTTAACGATTAAATCAATATCAATCCATCATATATTTTAAATTATCCGCCGTTAAGAGATTCGCCATTAAAGTTTAATTGATGACGTCACACCGTCGGTTCCGGTTTATTTCATCAGCAGCACTGTAAATATGACAAGTAATAAACAGTTATAAGTTTGGATCCATATAAATTTGAGCCCGTTCTTTCGCAAGAAGAAATGAAGAGAAGACGTTCATTCGAGTCGTAGACCAGGCAAACGGTACACGTTTCGTCATAATGTCTCGAACCTCAACTTGTTATTACGCAAGTGATGGATTCACAGTTTACATATTTTTTTCTTTTCAGATGACTTGGTTGGGTCATGAATTTCGAAAACAAAACTTTTTTCCACGTCTCCCCTCGTATTAGTGTAATTAACTGCTTGACAGGAAGGCATCCACCAATTTATTTGTAAAATCTACCACATGCACATCTTTGATGATCTTAGAATCTCATCAAAACCGGAACAGACGGTGTGACGTCAAAATAATTGATTTTTGTGATCTTGAATACAAAAGAGCTCCACATCATGGCGGCCTCTATAGATAGAGGTTTGAATTTTTAAAGTTTCCAAATTAGTACTGAAGCTTATCTAGACCGTATATCAACAGTATGGCATGACAAATTTTTATCATATAATTAATCCTTTCATTTATCCTGTAAAACGTTCTTGGGTTGCCTTCCTCTTTAATTTTGTTTTCAATTCATATTGCCAATGCAAATACACGATATAATAGGTGTTATCTGAATGTTTTTCTTGGCCTACTACGACATCAAGTACTCTGCATTGTGTCTGCTCATCAGAGTTTTTAAAAATAGTTTTTGAAACCTTCTTTATTCACAAAGTTTATTTATAGTAATTGAAAACAAACTTACAAGCATTGATGAGTATGACGAGAGCGAAGGTGAAGTCAGGATCGCCGTTTTTGGTGATGACCAGTCTGAAAATTGCAAAACCTATGGCCACCAGTGAACCAAGCAATGCTACCAGACCAAATACTATTTCCTTTTTATTCACGTCATTCAGAGGTCTTATCTGTAAATGATATAAACATGCACATAAAAATAATGTTGAATATATATATATATATATATATATATATATATATATATATATATATATAATCCAAATAGAAAGGCTTGATATCACACAGTCAAAATAATTCAATAAAAAAAGCAGGAAAATATGCAGTTCCAAGATATATTTAAATCTCTAGCGCTTTCTGGATTTTAACATCCATCCTCAGGTGAATACAAATATGGAATATATATATACATAGGTAGAATATTAAATAGAATATGACAACACGTTGTAAAACGAAAGCGCTTTCATTTTTAAAAAATCTTCAGACGTTTTACATTATGAAAACAAATTATTTTCATTCAATTCAATTTGTTTTCATAATGTAAAACGTCTGAAGATATTTTAAAAATAAAAGCACTTACTATTTTCTTTAATATTTTACCTATTGATTATCGGACACTGAGGCAATTATTCACATTTGGATATATATATATATATATATATATATATATATATATATATATATCCAAAGTCTATATTTTGTAAGAATACTAAAAAAAACATTAAAACACTTTTTGAAATATTTCAGCCGTTTCACCAGTCGACTGATGAAGGCTGGTGAAACGGATGAAATATTTCAAAAAGTGTTTTAATGTTTATATATATATATATATATATATATATATATATATATATTCAATAAATTCTTTTTTCTTGGTATCGGGGTAGAATAAAGTCAAAAAATCAAATCCAATACTCAAACTTTTATCTATAGCGCTTTCGCCCTGCGGGCTCGTCAGTAGATTTTTAAACAATGTAAACAAGTTCCATTATGACGTCATCCTCGTGACGTTATGTGGGCAACGTCAAACATAATACAGTCATGATTGTGACGTCAGAACATTATACAATGTTAATGTTAGGCACTTTTAAAAATACAGATATATTTAAAATAGTTCAGTCTATAAGTTTTAAGCGCCTCTGAATATTCCTGTACATTAAAGGAGACATTCTATGTAAAATGTACATGTTAAATAACATGAAGTAAAAATATTAACAGTTTAGTTTCGGCTTAAACAGTTTTATGAAATAGTTTTCCTTGGCTCTGCGTAATTGTTCATTTTCCTGCCTTCCCCGCACGAATCAAAATGTCCGCTACACAGTGTGTTTCTTATTGTAGGATCTCTGATCTGTTGTTTATGTACACGAACACGATCAGCCAATTTGGTTCCTGTTTGACCTTTTTAGTTTTCTCCACATGTAGGGCACGTCATAAAATAAAGTAGATTTTTAGATTTACACGTCATAGTTGAATTTACATTGAAGTTCATTCCGTTTTTGAAAGTTATGGAGTGGCCGGTTTGTATAAATTGGCAAGTACCGCATCGTGGATCCTCGCATTTAAAGACTGCTGGTTTTTCGGGGTTTTGTGTAAATTTGGCTTTAGTGAGAATTTTTTTTTTCAAATTTGGTGGTTGACGTCTGCTGTGGAGTATATCCGTGGGCTGAATGAGGTCATTTAATGTTTCTGATTGTTGAAGAATAGGGAATAACTGCTTGGCTGTTTTGAATATGTTGTGATTTCTCGGGTTGTGTGTAAGAACGAAAGGCTGTTTTGTTGTTGGTTTCTTCATGTTATTTAATAGTTCGCAATTCTGTGATGGAAGTTTCTTTAGCCTTTTGTATAGCTGTTTCAATTAATTTTGGTGGATATTTCTGTCTGTATAAAAATATTTTAAGTTCAGATAATCTTGTATTTCTGCGATCCTCATTTATTACTATTGTGCAAATTCTCCGGGCCATATTTAAAAGGGATGTTTCGTTTGGTGTGAGATGGATGACATGAGTTAAACATCAAATATTGATGGGAATCTGTATTCTTGTAGTAGAGATCTGTTATGATTTTCACCCCCTCCTTTACTATCAGGATGTCTAAAAAAGGTAATTCATTTTCGTTAATTTCCATTGTAAATCGTATGTTATCGTGTAGGTGATTCAGCATGTTGTGGAAGTGTTGTAGATCTTGTAAAGATTTGGTCCAAAAAATAAAGTAATCATCCAAATAGCGTTTCCAGTTATTCTCAATATACAGGGCTGGCCAAATTCTTCTCCAAAAACTGATTTGCATTCTGTAAAAAGTTTCTCCTCAAGAAAACCCAAAACTAAAGTTGCGTAAGTGGGGGCGACTTTTGTCCCCATGGCTGTTCCTTTTGTTTGAAGAAAGTATTTGTTATCAAAAAAGAAATGATTATTTTCCAAAACTATTTTGATTCCTTCTGTGAAAATCTTGATTGTAATACACCTTGATGTTTATCAATCCAGAAGGAAATGGCTTCTATTCATGTGGGATATTTGTATACAAACTTGTGACATCAAAACTCACCAATTTGCATTTTCTTCAACGATTTTAGGAATGTGGTTTAAGAAATCCATGTCGTCCCGAATATAACTCGGAACTAATTTGCAGATGGGTTTTAGTATGATATCTAGGAAATTACTAAGTCTTTGTGTTGGACAAGAAGGGCCAGCTACGATTGGGCGTAGTTTAAGGTCTGTTGGGCGCGGTATTTTGATGTATGGTTCACATGATTTCTGTATTCCGTTTTGAATTTGCTTAGACTTGTGGATTTTTGGTAGTCCATAAACATTACTTGTTTTTACCTCAAAATTGAGTAAGAATGCTGCTTCTTTTTCCGTTAAATTGTCAGAGAATTTTGATATACATTTCCTTATCCTAGACATAGTTTTATTATCTTCATTCGAAGGTGGTTCTCGATAGAAGTTTATATCATCTAATTGTTCTAGGACCATTTCCTTGTAGTGGTCTTTATCCATGATAACAATTGCTCCGCCTTTGTCAGCCTCCTTTAGAATAATGGTATCATCACTAGTGAGATTTTTTAATGCTGTTCTCTCATTTTTTGAAATGTTTTCTCGCACATGGAAATCAATATGATTGTTGTATGCTGAATTTTTAAAACAATTTATATAATCATCTAGGTGTTTGTTTCTGTTTGGATTTGGCCTAAAATTACTTTTGTTTCTGACTAGGGATTCATCACTGTTGTCTGAATTTTGAAAATATTCTCTGAGTCTGAGCTTTCGACAAAATTCATCAGTGTCTTTGATAACATCTACGTCGTTCCTTTTAGGTGTAGGAGTAAATTTAAGACCCCTTTTTAGTAGCTCTATTTCATGTGTAGAGAAATCTCTTTGAGATAAATTAATAATTTTGGGGTCGATCTTTGACGCTTTTTCTAGAGGTGTTGGAAGCGGAATGTCTTCATGCGGCGCTTGCGAAACTGGCCTTTCCACAAAAAAGAACCACTTCCTCCTTGGTTTTGGTTTATATTTTGATGAATCAAATTGTTGTTTGTATGGTCCAGTTGATTGTTGTTCCGAGATGTTCTCCATTGTTGACCGTCAGTGTTGTTCATGTGTGTTTGTCTTCCGTAATTTCTCCGAGTGCTGCTATTTTTGCTGTGCTTATTTTGCCTAATTTCATTGTGATATGCTGCGTCCAGTCTGAAAATTGTGTGTTGTACTTGCATTTTGTTGAACTAAATCCATGTTGGGTCGTTAACGTTGATAATTGTTTCTTTTGCGTTTTTGACGTTCGGGGTTTTTCACCATAGCATTTCCATAATTTTTCTCGTAATCTTCCAGCCACTTTTGTTTTGAGTGAAGTAGTTTCTCTGACTTGATTTTTTCTTGATCCGATTCTTTTTCCAGAGGTCAAGAAGTTTGCTTTTTGTGTTTTCGTCAGATCTGTTTGTGATCTCTTCATACATCTTTTGGTCACAGTCCTCAAACTTTGCCTTGTATTTTGGTACTCGGATGCGTAAAAGTGTTATTTCAGCATCAAATTTTTGAATTGCAAGGTTTTTCCTAATTTTAGTTTCCTCATTTGGTTCCTTGTCAATGGATTTTAGCCTATATTTACGGGGTAGAATTACTTCCTCTTTTTCCTCCTCAAAACAGCCAAGCAGTTATTCCCTATTCTTCAACAATCAGAAACATTAAATGACCTCATTCAGCCCACGGGTATACTCCACAGCAGACGTCAACCACCAAATTTGAAAAAAAAATTCTCACTAAAGCCAAATTTACATCAAACCCCGAAAAACCAATAGTCTTTAAATGCGAGGATCCACGATGCGGTACTTGCCAATTTAAACAAACCGGCCACTCCATAACTTTCAAAAACGGAATGAACTTCAATGTAGATTCAACTATGACGTGTAAATCTAAAAATCTACTTTATTGTATGAAGTGCCCTACATGACAATTGTGGAGAAAACTATATAGGTCAAACAGGAACCAAATTGGCTGACCGTGTTCGTGTACATAAACAACAGATCAGAGATCCTACAATAAGAAACACACCGTGTAGCGGACATTTTGATTCGTGCGGGGAAGGCAGTTTTTATATTTTTCCATTTTACAGAGTAAAAGAGGAAAATGAACAATTACGCAGAGCCAAGGAAAACTATTTCATAAAATTGTTTAAGCAGAAACTAAACTGTTAATATTTTTACTTCATGTTATCTAACATGTACATTTTACATAGAATGTCTCCTTTAATGTACAGGAATATTCAGAGGCGCTTAAAACTTATAGACTGAACTATTTTAAATATATCTGTATTTTTAAAAGTGCCTAACATTAACATTGTATAATGTTCTGACGTCACAATCATGACTGTATTATGTTTGACGTTGCCCACATAACGTCACGAGGATGACGTCATAATGGAACTTGTTTACATTGTTTCAAACTTCCACCAGAGTTAGCAAACTTCCACCAGAGTTCGTTTGCTCACAAACCAAACTCTTCCACTTAGGCATTATGGGATAGCGATTTCTTAGGCCGCGTATACTGTGACGTCACTGTAGAATGACGAAAAAACATAACGTCAAACGTAACCAACTTTCAAAACAAGAACGTAAACATCAAATTCATTACTTTACACAATAATTTGAACAGAGTATCCCTACTTTTTAATGATCTTTTGATCATTTTATGTTTAAAATAAAATCCATACTTTTATATTAATGCTTTTAATATTAATATCTTCAGACTTTTAACTGCGAACTACTTCTTTAGTGTAATTTGTCTGCGTGATAATCGCGGACTCACAATATACAAATCTGTATATTGTGGTGCGTCACATAGGAGAGGTCTATTCGTAGGCACTGTGACGTAATGAGGCCTCGACGGGGAGTTTGCCAGAGTTAGTTAAAGCTTCCCGAGAAAAATCACAATGCTCTACAGACACACTATATGACGTCACAATAAAAAAGTACGTCACGACGTTGTATCGCGGGGAAAATGTCATCATATTTTGTCGTAATTTGCTACCGCTGCCAAGTGTCATGTGTAAATCTGTTGATTGAATTCTTGTCAAATGATAATTTTTATTTCTATTTCATATTGATTACAAGTCTCCCTTTTCATATGCATTGCATATATATTATGTACATACAGTATGCGCCACAGTAATTTTGATAGTATATAGCCTATTAGTCACCTAAATCGCTACTACATGTACATGCGATTTGAATCTAGGCATTTACAAAAAGAAAGTCAATCGTACGTAAACAATGACCCGGTGCAAGCTAGTATAGAATGCTGATCGTTTGTTGGTATTTACTATAGTAGTGTGAAACTAGAACTGGACACACATTTCTACCGAATCTTGCTTGGGAAACATACGAATTATTCTGGTGCTTTTATAATCGATCATTGTTTGCGAAAAATACCCCCTACCCCCCCCCCCCCCCCATATGCCGAAGATCGATACTTTTTGTCAAATCTTAACGTCCATGCTAGGAGTGTTTAATTTTCCCAAGCATTTTCATGTAAATCTAAGTACGCTTTTTTCTCAAACTATTTTAAATTACAAATTATTTTTACTAACTTTACGAAACACTGCTGCGAAAATGGTAACTAATGTAATAAATATGATACACGTCGGTAATCGAGAAGGAGACGTGTGAAAAAGAAAAGAGTGCAAAGTCACAACGTGTGCGACACATAAATTCCTTTAAAAATAGGATGGAGACGACCCGAGTCATAAGCGACACTAGCTAACCTGGCCGCGGAAGTACTGTTGATCTTGTAAACGAAGTAGTAGCTTATATTGACGTTAACTAGATCTAAACCCGTGGTTTGAAGGAAGAAGAATTGTAGAGCTAGACGTTTTGTCCAAAGTCATGTATGATATATACATGTGTATTTAAAAAATATTATAATCTTAATTTGTTTTCATTAACTCAATTATTGTTCCATAATCATGAAAATTCTTTATATTTCAATAGTTTCAAAACAAATATAGTTTCTAACAATGTATTCCAAATCAGGCACAATGAATTGGGCTGCCCCCCCCCCCCCCCCCCCCCCCCCCCCCCCCCGTCTTTGACAGTGAGCATTGTAAAAAAAAATGTAGTGCATATAAATTGAGACTATCCTCTCCCCCATTACTTTTAACAGTAGTTGTATATGATACGAATATAAGCTTGAAAGTTATTAATAACAAATATTTCGCCAAGCCTAACCCCAAGTGAACGTATCAATGTATAACTTCAAGGACGCCTACCTCAAAATCAAGATTAGCTTCACCCCTTCATATTTTTACAGGAAGTTAGGTATATAAATAGCTTTTAATTGCAGTGTTTGCAAAAAAATTCATTGACAAGTTTTTGAGCAGTGCTTCATTTAGTATCTGGACTGCCCTGTTTTTGAGTACAAATTTCCACCCCAAATCCTTCAATTTTCCCAATTTCTTATTATACGGTTATTTTTAAGCATGTTATTATTATTTATTTTATATTTTGTATATATTTTAAAGATTATTGTAAAAGATATATATAAAAATTCTATAAAATTATTTTTTTGAAATGAAAATCGGAATGATCTTGTAAAATTCACAATTTTCGAAAAGGGGAGTTATTCAAAGCTTATTATCTCCCTTGTATACCTAGAAAGTGGTTATGAAATTTATACACATTGTACAGGACATCCTGATGGTGCTTCATGAAAAAAAAAAAGAACAAATATTCATTGACGAGTTATTTTTGGCCACATCGTCCCGCATGTCCTTAAAAATCTACTGACGAGCCCGCAGGGCGAAAGCGCTATAGATAAAATTTGAGTATTGGATTTGAGTTTTTGACTTTATATATATACATACACACACACACAAAGTAATTATGGATGGTCAAGAAGAGAATTGAAATATCAAATACACTACCTGGTCACGAAGATAGAAAAAAAAACCCATGTATACAGAGAAATTCCCCTCCTCATTATACGCATTCATTCAAAAATGAATTGAAAACGGCTCTGTATATTACCATGTAAATGAAAATGACCACTGTAAATCAAATTTGAAAGAAGAAAGAAAATTAAAATCGCTCAGCTAATGATACGAGTTCCAGGTGCATATGTTTGCACAGTGTGCAACGATATTATTTTAATGTGCATGTTATGATGTGTACTTTGGGGGAATTAAGAAATTGGTAAATAGGTCTTGCAATTGATAAATCCGTAGTCTCGTGGAACCAGACGCTCAGCTGTCTCCATAAATCTCCGACGAGCAGAGAGTCTGGTAAAGACACATGATGATGTTTGTAACGTCAGAATAAGGCCTACCAAAATATCGGTATTTAATTTGATTGGTTGATTCAACACACCTCCAAAATATATTAACAGAGTTATGAGATTGATCGCTGTTCGTTATCTTCACCTTTCACGATATACATATGGATGGACTAAAATTGACAACCAATTTGTTGTCCCCTAAGCTCGAATAATCTTTGATCAGACTAGGTAATAAGACTCCCTTTGGTATATACCTTGCACAATGGTCCTTTCACTAGTTTTGGCGCCATAGGAATTCCTAGTTCTTTATCATACATGGTTCTGGTGCAGCAGTTAAAACACCACATATTGATAATTCAAACGCTCAGATAGTTTCACAAGAGGGGCCCGCCCACTAGTCCGAAGGTTCTTTAGTCTCGGTTCACTTGTCCAACTTCCATTCAATTGAAGTTTTGAATATGCAGTTGCCTGAGGATTATATCATTCCAAAAATCATTTTAAATACATAATTTTGATTTAATGAACGTGTCTGTTTGGTACATTGTATATCGACTTTCTGGCCCTACAGAAGACATATCTTTGTATCGTTAGACGTTCCTATTCCAGACGAGTCTAGTACAAATTTCAATTCCAGCTAACGAACATACTTGATGAATATTACGACGTTTTCTCTATACATGTATATGTTACCTTAAAGCCCAACAGTTAGATTTTTATCATATCTTAAAAAGCATACCAGAGTGGTTGATAAGATTGAAATTGTATGATAATTTTTCAAGGGTTTTCAGATATAAAACATATCAATTTTTTATAAACTGATTTTGACTACGGATTACTACGTTCCCAGGTAGCATAACAACGTTATCTAAACGTTATTAACCACTTATGTGCCACATGGCCGATTTGGGCCGATTGAAGTACAACTGATTTAATAAAAACAATTGATTTTATGGTTATTTGATCATTATAAGTGAAAAACAAAATTTTGGGGAAAATCGTGAATTTAATAGAAAACGGGAAAAGTAACACACTACCCCATGATTTCATCTAACTTACGATAATGACGGTAAAATACCCATATTTTATCAAGAATGCTGCTAGAATCCGATCACTTTCAGTAAAATATGATTATGAAACATTTAAACACGAAACCATCTACACCCCTACTAACGTGTTCGGAACATATTCTTTATCGGTGTTAAGTAGAGCGTAAAATCAAAGACTATCGAATGAAATATAATCTCGCTGCTCCGAGACTCCAACGCGAGCTACCTGAGACCCGGTGAATTTTCTACCGGATATGGATGTGCTTTAAGGAATTCCAGTGTTAATGTAAGTATCAATTAGAAATTATGGTATATTGTGCTTTATTCGTTTTTGCAATATATAGATCTACGTACCAATGCATTATTTTCCTAATGCCATCAGCTAATAAAGCTTAAATAAGAAATGGTAAGAAAGAGTTATCGTCCTTAGATTTGGACCTAGGCCAACTTTGAAAGAAGTCTTGATTATCGTGGAAAAAAATATTGAGAGGACATCTTTCTATTTCAAATGCCATAATTAAATTTTAATGTTGCATAGGGATTGTGTTCAGTTTATCAAACACTGAAATGTTGCATACAATTTACCATTTCCACGCAGAAAATATTATAGTCTGTTTCATGTTTGAGGTATATACATGTATGTATCTGTGAATGTGCATGTTACAAGCAACGAAAGATGCATTGCAAGTATCTTAAAACTTCTAAACTTAATAGTTCTTTGATGGAAACATAATCATTTTCCTAATCTAGCAGTATAGATAAAGTGAATTTATTTTATGAAGAAAGTAAATTTTATTGATTGGATCTATTGTGGTGACCAGGGGGTGTGTATACTACCCATTCATAATTTTTTGATATGTAAAGATTTTGATAATTAAACTCATTGATGCATGCAGCACACCTAAGAAAATTAGAATGAATGAAAAGTATACGACATGTATTTGTATGATTATCATTTGGTACATATGTAAATGAAAAATTCCAACTTTTCCTTATATGATATGATTTAATAATAATAATACCATATTTATATAGCACCCTTTTCATACACTACATGTATGTACGCTCAAAGGTGACCAATTATGGATTGTTTTTAAGTGGAGGGAAAGCAACAATAATTGGAAATTAGAACATGACTAGATGTATACATGTGTATATATATAGTAACCATTGCCAAAGTATATAATGTACCAGTGATAATTTTAAAAGTTGATCACAAAACTGCAAAGGACATCAGGGGACAGTGCATTATATTTAACAGGATCCTCCCTGTATCTAATGCAGGGTTGTAATTGTCATTTATAACATGTATATTAAATCTGGTAAAAAATTAGCATATTAGACACCAGTGGACAATGCATTAATTAAATCTTTTTATCAGATCATGCATCAATCTTCTTATATGTAGCAAAATATCACAGTCTTTGATTTATATAAAATCATAGTAGAAAACATTTAAAATTCCTGAGTGGTGCAGGTCTCATACTCATTTACAGATTGGCAGTTTATAGCTCTGAGTTTCTGTAACCACACACATGTATTACTAATGTTTATTTATGCAAGCATTTATGATATATATTAATCATTAACACATATATTAATATGACGGGACAATATACATGGATATACATCATAACTTTTTCCTTTATTGATACATTATAAGCAGTACATATTTTCATAAGTCATTTCTAAAAAAACAACAACAAAAAAAACAATTCTCCTTTTATGAATGAAATACCTACATGCATTTCTGATCTTTTTAATTAATTTAGATTTACTTATTCCAATTACAAACTTATAATTACAGAAACACACATGTAATAATATCAATAATCTTTTTCATATTTAGATTAGTCATGTATCTGTATGTTAGAGGACAATCTGTACAAACATTTAAAATCTGAAATCAAATAATTGAATCACAATTAGGATTACATTGCACTACACTGTAATTAACTATTGTTTTAATATACATCAACTATATTTTGTCTGTAAGAAACCTTTGCTGTTTCATTTTTAGTATTACATTTCGCAACATAATTAAACAGTTATAAGTCTCAGAAATAAAAATTGAGCTGTGATCATCCAGAAGCTGTTCTAGAAATTTAGGAGAAGAAATTATTTTACATGATCATATTACATGGATTTTTTTTTTCAAGTTTGGCCAAGTTAGGATCATAGTGTGCACTGAGTATTATTTAACCTAAAGTAAAGAATTTTGTAATTATAAGCTCCCTTTAATGAAAAGCTGACTGTGCAATGTTAATTATTTTACATGTTTTAGTTTGTGCTAAATATTTATCCAAGACAAAATATGGTAAATGCAGGGTTAAGCAAACTAGTATGCACAGAACAAAGACAGACTCGTAGGTAAGGTTATTAGATTTATTGGCGCTAATGATCACGGCTGCTCATAACTAGTGCAAGTACAAGGAGAAAAACATAACCTGAAGTGAACCCTGGGACCAGATGTTCACCCAGGAAAATATTAGATAATGTTCATTTATACTTGGAATATCAATTAAATGAATGAAAAATCCAGGCGAGGTCTACTGGCAAGCTAAATATCGCCCCACTCGGAAACGGCAGCCGTGACGTAGGAATGGCTCACCACCAAGGATCTTGCCTGTAAAAAAAAAAAACAAAGCCAAAAACCACCGACAACAAATTCAAATACATGTATATACAATTTTTGTAAATGGGGAGGGCTGGATGGGTGAAATTCCATGTGCCAACTGCTGGGGAATCTTGCACGGTGGTCGTGACGTAATTTTGACCTCACTAATACCCGAATAGAGGATAGCTGGCATCCGGAAATATACCGGTAATACAGAGTAGTGATAAATAATGATATTTAGCTTTGATAAACCGATTTAACTTCGATGAGTTAAATCCCATTATCCAAGACAAAATATGGTAAATGCAGGGTTAAGCAAACTAGTATGCACAGAACAAAGACAGACTCGTAGGTAAGGTTATTAGATTTATTGGCGCTAATGATCACGGCTGCTCATAACTAGTGCAAGTACAAGGAGAAAAACATAACCTGAAGTGAACCCTGGGACCAGATGTTCACCCAGGAAAATATTAGATAATGTTCATTTATACTTGGAATATCAATTAAATGAATGAAAAATCCAGGCGAGGTCTACTGGCAAGCTAAATATCGCCACTAGACTATGCAGCTACTGCATAGACTGCGCCACCAGTAGAGTCAACCCTCCCCAAAGCAGTGGCAGTAATGGGACAAAAAGATTAACCCCCTTAATAGGCTGGTGCTATCAGTCCCAAATACACATATGTAAAACTAAATTGTCTAATAAAAACTATCTTTCTATGAGCACCCCAGCGAAACCAACAATGAATTACAGGGCAATAACCTCATATAGATGCCCGTAAGCACAAATATGACAAATGAATACCAAAACACAAACAATAGCAAGTATTAACTGATTACTATGCACTATGTAAATGCAAAAAAAGGGGGGGGGCAACCACAGATTGCTTGATTGGGCATCTCCCCTCAACAAAAATGACCACGTCATCAATCAGTGACTCCTACAAATAGGAATGAGTGTGTAATAATGCCACAAAGGGTGCCAGCAATTCTACTTCAATAGGCATCCCTAAACAAAATCAGATCAAGTGTCACTCAGTAAACACTCAAAAAATAGTACAATATGCAATGTGTACAAAAAAGGGAGCCAGCAACAATTTTGCTTAAAATGGGCATCCCTTAACAAAATGTGATCACATCATCAATCAGTGAACACTCAGATAACAATTTAGTGTGCAATATATACATAGATGCAAAAAGGGGGCCAACAACAATTTTTCATAACCAGGCGCTCCTTGACATGTTCGTGTGATACATCATCAATCAAGAACACCACAACTAAAAACCATGCAAGAGCCAATCGCCAAAACTCAGATTTAAGTATTGCCCCAGTGAATGAGTACTCATAGTTGCCTATCCATGAAATGATTGCCAGACCCACCCACCCTAAAAAAAACCCCAAAACAACAACACTAGAGCAGCTATGGATCAAGACCACCAACATTGGGGGTTACAGATGCTAGTGGATCCGACAGAAAATACTGAAATGCTTGTTGTATTCGGTGGAGAAACAGACAATTGCCCAAAATACTTAAATGAACTTGATCCTTGAAAAGATCAGGGCTTGTGATTTTAAGCTCTGGGTATCGTATGTACTTCCCTCCTAACCCGAGTATGAAGGTTGCAATGCAGCTATTAAGTCTCACCCTAGCCCTCTCTACAGCGAGATGGTCCCGTTCCCCTCGCCAATGCACCCTTGGTAAGACCTGAGACCAGACTATTGTAGTTGTAGGTAGCAATTTGTGCAGTTTGACTAGGTCCTTTTTAATACGATTGCGAAGCATAACACCTGTATCCCCTTGCCCAATGTCATTCCCCCCGCAATGTATTAGGAGGTAGTGTGGTGATTCCTCGATTTTCAAAAGAGTCTTTACCTGGGGGTAGACTTGCTTCCATTTCATGCCCCCTTCCCTTGCCAAAACACTGAAGCGTTGTGTCTAAGTAATTGCAGATTAGCCCCAAATGAAGAAGAGCGGGCATGCAAAAAAGCATGTTTAATTAGTGAGGATCCTACAATCCAAATCCGCTTGTGATCTACAATGATATGTAAAATTGAATTGCTTACAAATGAAGGCAAAATAGTAATAAAAGGGTAAATATTGATTAAGGCACGTACAAAAATTAGGCCAAGAGACAACTTCAACATCTGATGTATTTATACATGCATTTTGACTTCCACCTGCCTCCTGCTGCTATCTCATCTTCAGTCTTGCCTTGAACCCAAGCATTTGTGGCAGCACCGATGCGAAAAGAGTGAGTGTTGTACACTTTACTGTCTAAACCCAACTTGGTGATGAGCATCGTAAGTATCGCCCTAACCTGATAGTTAGTGACAGGAGTTCCCCCAATGTGGCAAAAAAAGGAACCAAAACAGCCAGGCCTAATTAGCAAAAACGACTTCAGCGATTCAACTGGACAAATGGCCTTAAATGTTGGGCGCAAGGTTATGATTGCCCCCTTACCTTGCTGGTCAGTTTTTGAATGCTTTAGTGAAATTCTGATGGTGTTACATGATGCTAAAAACCCAACATCTTCAAACTGAATAGCATGCCCGACTTCCCTGACACTATTTTGAACCAGCTCGCCCATGCGAAAAAAACCCCAAAATGCCGTAGTGAAGACAGCAACAAAAAGAGTGGCTTCACACTGTGATGAGCAAACTGATGGGAGCATGTTGACCATTCTGTGTAGCATGTCTATAGATAAGGGCTTTCGCTCGTCTACTTGAACCTTAGTGCGACATGAGCCGGAAAAAATTTTCTTCACTACGAAGGTTTGGGTTGTGTCTGTGATGTTGGAAATTTTACAATAAAAGGAAATTGCAGCCAGATAGGACTTGATGGTATTGGGGCTAAACTTGCGAAGGGATAAGAATGCAATAAAATGGGCAAGTTGGCATGTGGTCGGAGGCCAAGTAATCTGATAGTTGTGAGTTGTTCTAAATGCATTGAACGTGTGAAGCCCAGAACTGTACAATTTCTTAGTATTGTCTGCTAAGGAGTGGCTCAGCAATTCTTGAGATCTATGCTGCAGATCAGCTGGTGAAAAACCAAAGGCACCTGCGACGGCAGCTTGTCGGCCCCTGGAAATGACTCTATGAATATTGACCATTGCTGTCGGGAAAGAGAGTCTGCTTTAATGTTTTTAACACCCTCTATGTGTTTTCCACTGAATAATATGCTATGTAATAATCCCTGCAAGACTAGGGGTCTAAGTAAATGCATTATGAGCTTGGATTTGGAAGTTTTAGAATTCAATATTGATACCAAAGCGTTATTATCAGTGTGTAAGATGACCTTTCTGCCTTGGAATCTATCACCCCAAATGGTGAATGCCATAACTATGGGAACTAACTCTAAAAAGGTGACCTGCCTGAATATGTTGGAATGTTTCCATTCCTGCGGCCATAGCATATAAGCCCAATGAGAATTGAACACGGCGCCACACCCAAGGTCTGGACAACCAGCACTGTCTGTAAACAATGGCAGGTCAAGGTCAGAAGTCGTCAACCAGCTGATAAGAAGTTATCCCATTGAAGAAATCCAAAAACAGTAGCCAAGTGTGAATGTCTTTTTTCATTTCATTTGTAATTCTACGTCTGTGGTGTGGCCTTGATAGACCTCGGGTAGCATCATACAGACGACGAACAAATGCCCTGCCAGCAGGTATAGCTCTAATGCAAAAGTTCAATAACCCTGTAAGCTTTTGCAATTCCTTTAGTGTTGCCCTCTTTTTGGACAACAAACCTAGCAACTCAGTCTTAAGCTGACCTAACTTGTCTTGTGGGATCTTAATAGTCATTTGGATAGTGTCAATTTCTGAGCCTAGATAGGTCAGGACTGATGTAGGACCTATTGTCTTTTCATGTGCCAAAGGTACACCTAGATCTGAGCAGATAGAACAAAAACACAACATGAGGTTTACACAGTCTGTGGTACCAGGTCTCCCTGCTAACAAAAAGTCATCTAAATAATGTACCACATTGTCACTTGCAGACTTTTCCTTTAGAGTCCATTCTAAAAAAGTAGAAAACTTTTCAAACTTAGCACAACTGATTGCACAGCCAAATGGTAAGCACATATCAATGTAGACATTGCTTTGAACTTTAAATCCCAACAGGTTAAAATCAGATGGGTGTATTGACAGAAGTCTAAATGCACTTTTAATATCAAGACGTGCTATGAGGGCCCCCTTTCTTAACTTAGCCAACATATTGAGGGCCTGGTCAAAAGACGTATAAGTTACTGAGCAACAATCTTTATCAATGTAGTCGTTAACGCTGGATCCTGTGGGGTATGATAGATGATGAATAAGCCTAAATGATCCATCCTTCTTGGGGACTAACCCGACTGGCGATAACCTGAGGTTAGACAAAGGGGGAATGGGGAATGGTCCCGCCACTCTGTCTAGATGGATTTCCTTATTAATTCAATTGCTTGATCTTTAAGCCCCTCCAATGATCGAAGGTTACGACAAACTGTCGCATATCTTGGACCATTGTAAGCAAGTCGAAAACCTAGTGAAAACCCTTGGAATAGTTCCCCTGCTGTACTTTTATCCGGGTAATGCTTTAAATAATTTTCTAAATGTGCAGTTTGTATTGGCGTAGTTGCTATGGTATTAATGTCTAAATGACTGGTCTGATTTTGGATTGCTGGGTGTCGATTGTGGGACACGTCCAGATGTCTGTGGCGTGTTGGGTCCAGAACTGAAACGATTTGAATGGGGGGTTGATGAAAAACACTTGATAGAGGGATGATTGCGTGAACATCGCATACAGAGATGTTTATATGGACAGGGCTTCTTTTGACAATTTCCCCGGAAATTGAAATCGTAACACTTGTTGATTTGGTCCCTGTTCTTGTTACTGGGGGGTACCAAGGGGGCTTGCATATAGAACAACCACAGTTCCTGATCGACACTAGCAAATGACATACCGGGGTTTTGCTCTTTCTTTAAACGAAACTGAATATCATAATCACGCCAGCCCAAACCAGGTGACCTGCTCGCCCCCAAACGAATTGTATGCATATACTTAAATAATGAAGTGGTGCATTCTGGATGCACAGTGGCAAATATTGAAGCGTAAACAAGGAATAAATCTGTCCAGACTTGGATATCTGTGATAGATTTGACCTTAGATTTTTGGCCATTGCTAAGTTACCATCTTGAAGTGCTATGTATTGGGTTTCATCATCGGGGTCAGAGTAATTATGCATTAATTTGGCTAGATTGACATATTGCCCATTAGAAATTTGCACTTTCATTTTGTTGGGCACATTGTAGCCCAGCTCGAGACTATAACTAGCAGCTTGCTCAGACGAGTAACTATTACCCCCAGTTTCATTGAAAATAAAGTCCAAGTCTGCATTACCTGGAGGAGTAGACTCGCAATTCACACTTGCGTCTGTGGCCCGGACTGGAATGGGGGCCTTGGTTACACTGGCCGTCATGCCCGCAGAGATAGCATCTGTGATTTGCTGCATCTGTTCGTCAGTAAAGCGTGGAGGAGGGTTGTCATTAACACCCGCGGCCTGGCCCTGATCGTCAATACGCTCGGGCTCACTCACAGTCACAGTAGCGGGGATTCTCCTCTTTCTTCCCCTAGACGAAGGTTGCGCTTCTCCCTTTCTCTTTGGCATTTTGTTCTCCAACAATATGCAATTTAAATTTAATCAATCACAGTGCAAAGGAAATTGAGGTAAATTAAATTCAATTTTTTTTTTGAATTTACCGTAATACACAGATACAAAATTGGTACAGACAAAAATACCAAATTAACGCTAGGGGCCTAACGTTCTTGTTGTAGCTACAACATTTTTAAATTATTTCTTTTCTTTCTTTTTTATACTCCGAGACTTACATAAATTTTCCGTCTTACCTCTTGAATTTCCATGTGCCAACTGCTGGGGAATCTTGTACGGTGGTCGTGACGTAATTTTGACCTCACTAATACCCGAATAGAGGATAGCTGGCATCCGGAAATATCCCGGTAATACAGAGTAGTGATAAATAATGATATTTAGCTTTGATAAACCGATTTAACTTCGATGAGTTAAATCCCATTAACTGAATTGCCTTAAATTGTAAAAAAAAATTGTGAATTAAATACAATTGTAACTGATCAAAATGTTTATTATATTGCATGTTGATGGAGTTTTGAAAATTTAAAAGCATAAATCAAGGCATCAAATAAATATTGTGTTTCTGACCAAAAATTAAACACACTACCCTTAGTTTTTAAAATAAACATATATTGTTGAAGAGATCATTGAAGAAACATTGTTTGACATCTGTAATTCAATTTTATCTATAATAAGGAATTTTAATCAAACTAAATCTAAAAGTTTCATTGACAAGTGAAAATAAGTTCAATAAGACACAATTAATTTGTTTAAATGGAGATTGTGATCAGAATATTAAAACTTAATTGTTTACAGTTAAAGAAAAAAGTTACGAATTATATGTTCCAATCTGAATTGAAATTAGACTGGTATATTCGACTCGTCTTCGGTACACCTCAATACAAGGAAGTGTATCATAGAGAAGTGGGATTCTTTTTCTCTTGCCATTATTTTGACTTGCACAGCAATTTATATTTTTAGCCTAAATTTCAAATCATAATACATATTTGTGCATGTGTCTGCTTTCAGTGTACTTTTTGGGGACTTTGAGTGATTCACCACCCTTTGAACAAATATATTTTGAGATCCTCAAAGGAATCCTAGATTTGTCAAGGTATCACATCTTCCTATAATTGAATGTAATGATTATGTTTTCAAGATTTTAAAGGAGATTATTCTGTCTACAAAGCGAGATCATTTTATCTGTCCTTAAATTTTTAACCAAGCTATACACTGCATGCAGATAATTTTCTTTCTTAAAAAATTGTTATAGTATTTAAACATCTTTTTATGCATGGTTGTATATGTACATGTAACAGAACTTATGAAGTACATGTATATGTGTTCAGTGTTTTATTATGTAAAATCTACTTAGGGGTACAACTACATTTACAAATTATGTACATGCATACAAAGGCACAAACACAATTTCTACCTCAAAACTTTCATCAGATACAAGTCAAAAAATTTAAGATTATAAGAATTAAGCTAATAATTATACATGTAGCAGATCTTAGAAATATTTTCATGAAGAGATACATTATTGCTTATGCTATCACTTTGCCTGTATTTCTGTCTTGGTTGAGTATATAGTACACTTGCAGATGACACACACTGTTTCATGGAATACTGAATCTTAATTACTGACAAATCGTATAATTTCATAATATTACATTTTTTGTTACATACTAAGTAAGTGCATGATTTTTTTCCTTTTAGAAGCCATGTTTTAATTGCTGCCCATCAAATAGTACTGTGTCTTGCATGTGTAAATTGTAAGTATTCAGTGTCTTAGTATAAATCGTTAGTATTTTGAAGCATGGTGTTACAGTTAGTTTATTATGTCTCCCCTCTTCCAGGGGGATCGAGACATTGTTTTTGTATTTTCTGTCTGTCCATCTGTCTGTCACAAATTCTTGTGAACGCTTCTCCTCCTACCGTATATGGCTTATCCGCTAGACTTGAAACTTTGTACAATGCTTCAATGCCATATGGAGATGTGCATATTGTTGGGACGGGAGGATCCAATTATTTTCCTAAAAGTTATAGTGGATCTAAGAGGGGTGGAAGATGTTTAAATAGCTTGTGAATGCTTCTCCTCTGATATGGATTATCAGAGTTAGACTTAAACTTTTCACAATACTTCAATGCCATTTGCAGATTGGCATATATTGTAGGGATAGGAAGATCCAATTATTTTCTTAAAATTTTAGGGGGTGGAGGGTATAAAATAATTTGTGAACACTTCTATATGGCTTATCGGAGTTCATAAATGCTTATATGCTTCTGCTCATGCTTTCTCCTCAATACCATACAGTACAATAAGGGGCAGTTTCATTTGGAGAACTTCCAATTTGGGGAGCTCAGGGAGACATTTGTATTTCCTAATAAACAATCTTTAGTTTCAAATTGTGATTATGGTATTTTTCTTTCTCTTCTATAAAATGTTAATTATATTAAATATCTATTTTGAAAAAAAATCATAAAATATATATGTAAAGTTATAATTAAAATTTTTCTTTCTGGTAAAATAGGCATAGTGTATATGCAGTGTAGGTAGAGATAAATCACATAGCAAGGAAAAATTCCAAATTGATTTTAGCTCACATGAGCTGAAAGCTTGAAAGAGCAATTCTGATCACTTTTTGCTGTCATCAGTCCATCTGTTTAACCTTTTCAACTTCTTCTTCAGAACCATAGTGTTAATTTCAGCCTAACTTGCCACCCTTCACAGGGGAGATAATCACAAAATAGGGTGGGTTCATTAAAAGTCTTCTCAAGAACCACAGGTTCAGAAGAGCTGAAATTTACAAGCAAGCTTCCTGGCATAGTGTAGATTCAGGTTTATTAAAATCATGACCCCCTAGGGATAGGATGGGGCCACAATAGGGGATCAAAGTTTTACATGCAAAGGTATAGGGAAAATCTTTTAAAAATCTTCTTCTCAAGAACCACTGGGCCAGGAAAGCACAAATTTACAAGAAAGCTTTCTGACATAGTGCAGATTCAAGTTTGATAACATCATGGCCCCCGGGGGTAGGATGGGGCAACACTTGGGGATCAAAGTTTTACATACAAATATATAGGGAAAATATATCATCTTCTCAAGAACCAATGGACCAGAAAGTAAGACAAAAGTTTATATTTACATGAAAGCTCCCTGACATAGTGCAGATTCAAATTTGTTAAAATCATAGCTCCCAGGGGTAGGATGGGGCCACAATGGGGGATCAAAATTTCACATAAAAATATATAAGGAAAATCTTTTGATGTTTTTAAAAGAATCACTGGGCCAGAAAGTCTTACATTTATGTCAAAGCTTGCTGACATAGTGCAGATTTAAGTTTGTTAAAATTATGCCCCCCCCCCCCCCCCCCCCAGGCGAAGGGTGTGGCCACAATAGGGGATCAAAGTTTAACATACAAATATATAGGGAAAATCTTTTTCTCAAGAAGCCATTGGGACAACGAAATTTACATTCACATGAAAACTTCCTGACATAGTGCAGATTCAATTTTGTAATAATCATAGTTACAGGGGTAAGTTGGGGCCACGACAAGGATCAAAGCTTTACATGCAAATATACAAGAACAATCTTTAAATATGGGCCAAGGTAACTCATGTGAGCAATGTGGCCTCTTGTCTTTAATGCTATTGATACTAAATTGAAACAGAATAGTTATCTAGAAGGAGTAATTAAGACAATCAATCAGTATTCATATTTCATACTGGAAAATAAAATTTAGATAGCTTATATTGATCATTGTGATTTTTTTTTCTTTCAGAGATTCATTTTGAGGAAATAGCTGGTGTGCAGTGCACATTCCTAAATGAATTCATCAGTTTACATTAAGGATCTACCTTCAAATCCTGTAATCTGGGATGCTCTAAAGTGCATGTCACAGACTAAAGTTATAAAAATAACTTCCAAGAATTTTAAGAAATTGTTATATACATGTATACTGATATTGAATTAAATTTTATAAAATTTCAGCATCTGATTTTATGTATATATAGACATATTGTAAAAATTTTCCACTCTAAAGGTTTAATTTCTTTAATATTTAAGACTTTAAAAAAACTTTTGCAGATACAGTGGTGTAACATTGTCTTACTTTCTGATCAATACATATAGATAAGAAAACTATGTATATTTCAATAAATGTGGAAAATTTTCAACCATTGAATTTCCATTTATGAGTAGTAACTTGTATATAGTACTTCTTAACCAACTTTGATACTGTATAACTATAACTACCTGCTTGCATGCATTGCAGAGCACAACCGTAGTAATAATTCACATTTGCTGATGAATTGCTTTAGCATAAAGAGTAAAATTAGTACGTTAAGTTTTAAATTTATGAAAATGCATATTAGGCTTTTCACAGATATTTCTTAAGATATATAGAAAATATGTATATATTCATATAATTGTATAAATCCTGCTAATCTAGCTTCTTCCTAAGTGAGGTGTATGGCACACCATATTTATACAATGTATCTACCGGGTATTCCTTTAAGGATTTCATATATAATTTATGAAATATCTTCTATTTCTGATAAGATATCTAATAAATCTTATAAGATATATATCTCATATAATATATAGTTTATAAAATATTTAAGATATATATTATAAATTATGAAAGATATTTCCTAAGCTTTATAAGATATCTTGTATATCAAATGATATAATGTTTAACAGATATCTTATAAAACATAAAATATCTTAAATGTTTTATAAGATTTCTCACAAGCTTTATAAGTTATCTTACATATCTTATATCTCATAAACAATTAAAAAAAAAATATAGCTCAAACTTTGATATATCTTATAATATACATGCAAGATATCTTATATGTTTTATGATATATATCTTATAAAAGTAAATTCATATGATACATTATAAAGTTAACAAGATGTCTTATAAAATTTCGTTTTTGAGATATCTTATAAAATATCTTATTAAGTTTGAGATATCTTAAAAGATATAAGATATATGTTTTAGAAGATAACTTATAAACTATATAACATATTTTATCATCTTTTATCAGATATCCAATTATAAAGGATACAATTAATATATTTCATAAACTTTAGAAGATATCTTGTAAGTTTAATAAGATATCTTATAAAATTTATGAGATATCTTTAAAGAGGAATAAATCTAAAAATAGAATGCTATAGAAGTGTAGTAACAGAATCTAACAATAACATCAATTTCATTTTTTCTGTGACGTTGATGATTAACTTATAATGTGATATATTATTTTGTGCAGTTTATATGAGTCGCAATTATACTATAAGGGAAGAATCGCACATTTTCTTCACCAATTCTATTTTCAATGCAAAATATTCTCTTTTTGTAACCAATGCTGAAGATAACTTAATTTGTTAAAAATCCTTGACTAGAGAAAAAAAATTGTTTTGTCCTGTGACTTGCCCACTCTACAAAATCCTAGATCGGGGAGGGGGAACTTTTCTCCTAAGTTCGAAAAAATTCATGATTTCTTAATTCGGAGGGGGTGTTAAAAACTTACTACCAAAGATAATTTTTTTAATACAAATTCTACATGAATACATGCATATATGTTTGCAGTTCTGTCTTTACCCTAAATACCACTATAAATGAAAAATGGAAGAAAGCAGTCTCCCCAATTTCTTTATTTGCATATGTTATAAACAATGGAATTATTACCGTTGCCCCCCCCCCCCCCCCCCCGAAGAAAAGAAGAAAAGACCCTCCCCCCTCATGACACGACAATAAGACTAAATATCAGTTAAACTACAATCTAAATCTTTAAATGACTTTAACTTCCTGAGCTTTTCACTATTTCACAATCATCGCTGGTATGACAGTACTTTTAAATTGAATTTTCTAATTTGCATTGATGATACATGTCTATTACAGTATATAGAAAATGACTATAGCTTTGGCATATTTATTTCCGGTTTCCTTCACTGCGGAATTTGACCTCACCTCTAACCCTTTAATGGGTCAAAAAACCCACGTGGTGTAAATTTAAATAACAATAACGTTAGTAGGGGTGATCTAGCCTGTTTCACATTTTGCACTGAAGCTATGCAGTTTTCTTTGAAAGTATTCATAACAGACGATTCTATCAGCAATTGCCGTGTACATTAGTTTATATTTCACACGTTATATGAAAAGTCTCTAAAAGTATGCGGTGTAGTGTGCTACTTTTGCAGTTTCATTTCAGTATGTGACAGAGGAAAATCGGATGGACATGCCAAAGTGAATGTTTCGTCCGTTAAACAATATTGTCAATGAATGAAATCAACATACCTTTAAGAATGCAAATATCGGTTTTAAATATGCCTCAGCTCTTCAAGAATGTGGGTTTTTCAGCATTAGCCCACATAAAACCCTTCCTGTTACGGTACACCTCAAATCACGTGGAATTTGATTAACTAGGATTGGGCCGTTTTAACTTGGCAAAGTATCCCATTGTGTCATATTTCATTAACACAATGAAAAGGTAACTTGATCTCCAAAAATCGCAGCTCATTTATGTAAATGAACACAAACAACATGCCTGTGTAAAGTGACTAAGGTCGACTAAGTCATGGCCACTGCCAAAAATTTAAATTACTGCCACAGCTTTCTACAGATACTGATAGTATCCTATAGTAGGCACATAAACATGTGTAAACATTGGAATTAAGTACAATATGTTTGAACAACAACTAAAAGTACCAAGGAACGATACATAGGGAACATACTGTCATATAGTTATAAATATCATTATTGTATCTATATCCACACCCCTACTAACGTTATTGTTATTTAAATTTACACCACGTGGGGTTTTTTACCCATTAAAAGGTTAGAGGTGAGGTCAAATTCCGCAGTGAAGGAAACCGGAAATAAATATGCCAAAGCTGTAGTCATTTTCTATATACTGTAATAGACATGTATCATCAATGCAAATTAGAAAATTCAATTAAGTACTGCCATACCAGCGATGATTGTGAAATAGTGAAAAGCTCAGGAAGTTAAAGTCATTTAAAGATTTAAATTGTAGTTTAACTGATATTTAGTCTTATTGTCGTGTCATGAGGGGGGGGGAGGGTCTTTTCTTCTTTTGTTGGGGGGGGGGGGGGGGGCAACGGTAATAATTCCATTGTTTATAACATATGCAAATAAAGAAATTGGGGATACTGCTTTCTTCCATTTTTCATTTATAGTGGTATTTAGGGTAAAGACAGAACTGCAAACATATATGCATGTATTCATGGAGAATTTGTATAAAAAATTTATCTTTGGTAGTAAGTTTTTAACACCCCCTTCCCCCTCCGAATTAAGAAATCATGAATTTTTTCGAACTTAGGAGAAAATTTCCCCCTCCCCGATCTAGGATTTTGTAGAGTGGGCAAGTCACAGGACAAAACATTTTTTTTCTCTAGTCAAGGATTTTTAACAAATTAAGTTATCTTCAGCATTGGTTACAAAAAGAGAATATTTTGCATTGAAAATAGAATTGGTGAAGAAAATGTGCGATTCTTCCCTTATAGTATAATTGCGACTCATATAAACTGCACAAAATAATATATCACATTATAAGTTAATCATCAACGTCACAGAAAAAATGAAATTGATGTTATTGTTAGATTCTGTTACTACACTTCTATAGCATTCTATTTTTAGATTTATTCCTCTTTAAAGATATCTCATAAATTTTATAAGATATCTTATTAAACTTACAAGATATCTTCTAAAGTTTATGAAATATATTAATTGTATCCTTTATAATTGGATATCTGATAAAAGATGATAAAATATGTTATATAGTTTATAAGTTATCTTCTAAAACATATATCTTATATCTTTTAAGATATCTCAAACTTAATAAGATATTTTATAAGATATCTCAAAAACGAAATTTTATAAGACATCTTGTTAACTTTATAATGTATCATATGAATTTACTTTTATAAGATATATATCATAAAACATATAAGATATCTTGCATGTATATTATAAGATATATCAAAGTTTGAGCTATATTTTTTTTTTAATTGTTTATGAGATATAAGATATGTAAGATAACTTATAAAGCTTGTGAGAAATCTTATAAAACATTTAAGATATTTTATGTTTTATAAGATATCTGTTAAACATTATATCATTTGATATACAAGATATCTTATAAAGCTTAGGAAATATCTTTCATAATTTATAATATATATCTTAAATATTTTATAAACTATATATTATATGAGATATATATCTTATAAGATTTATTAGATATCTTATCAGAAATAGAAGATATTTCATAAATTATATATGAAATCCTTAAAGGAATACCCGGTAGATACATTGTATAAATATGGTGTGCCATACACCTCACTTAGGAAGAAGCTAGATTAGCAGGATTTATACAATTATATGAATATATACATATTTTCTATATATCTTAAGAAATATCTGTGAAAAGCCTAATATGCATTTTCATAAATTTAAAACTTAACGTACTAATTTTACTCTTTATGCTAAAGCAATTCATCAGCAAATGTGAATTATTACTACGGTTGTGCTCTGCAATGCATGCAAGCAGGTAGTTATAGTTATACAGTATCAAAGTTGGTTAAGAAGTACTATATACAAGTTACTACTCATAAATGGAAATTCAATGGTTGAAAATTTTCCACATTTATTGAAATATACATAGTTTTCTTATCTATATGTATTGATCAGAAAGTAAGACAATGTTACACCACTGTATCTGCAAAAGTTTTTTTAAAGTCTTAAATATTAAAGAAATTAAACCTTTAGAGTGGAAAATTTTTACAATATGTCTATATATACATAAAATCAGATGCTGAAATTTTATAAAATTTAATTCAATATCAGTATACATGTATATAACAATTTCTTAAAATTCTTGGAAGTTATTTTTATAACTTTAGTCTGTGACATGCACTTTAGAGCATCCCAGATTACAGGATTTGAAGGTAGATCCTTAATGTAAACTGATGAATTCATTTAGGAATGTGCACTGCACACCAGCTATTTCCTCAAAATGAATCTCTGAAAGAAAAAAAAATCACAATGATCAATATAAGCTATCTAAATTTTATTTTCCAGTATGAAATATGAATACTGATTGATTGTCTTAATTACTCCTTCTAGATAACTATTCTGTTTCAATTTAGTATCAATAGCATTAAAGACAAGAGGCCACATTGCTCACATGAGTTACCTTGGCCCATATTTAAAGATTGTTCTTGTATATTTGCATGTAAAGCTTTGATCCTTGTCGTGGCCCCAACTTACCCCCGTAACTATGATTATTACAAAATTGAATCTGCACTATGTCAGGAAGCTTTCATGTGAATGTAAATTTCGTTGTCCCAATGGCTTCTTGAGAAAAAGATTTTCCCTATATATTTGTATGTTAAACTTTGATCCCCTATTGTGGCCACACCCTTCGCCTGGGGGGGGGGGGCATAATTTTAACAAACTTAAATCTGCACTATGTCAGCAAGCTTTGACATAAATGTAAGACTTTCTGGCCCAGTGATTCTTTAAAAAAAATCAAAAGATTTTCCTTATATATTTTTATGTGAAATTTTGATCCCCTATTGTGGCCCCATCCTACCCCTGGGAGCTATGATTTTAACAAATTTGAATCTGCACTATGTCAGGGAGCTTTCATGTAAATATAAACTTTTGTCTTACTTTCTGCTCCATTGGTTCTTGAAAAGATGTTATATTTTCCCTATATATTTGTATGTAAAACTTTGATCCCCAATTGTTGCCCCATCCTACCCCCGGGGGCCATGATGTTATCAAACTTGAATCTGCACTATGTCAGGAAGCTTTCTTGTAAATTTGTGCTTTCCTGGCCCAGTGGTTCTTGAGAAGAAGATTTTTAAAAGATTTTCCCTATACCTTTGCATGTAAAACTTTGATCCCCTATTGTGGCCCCATCCTATCCCTAGGGGGTCATGATTTTAATAAACCTGAATCTACACTATGCCAGGAAGCTTGCTTGTAAATTTCAGCTCTTCTGACCCTGTGGTTCTTGAGAAGACTTTTAATGAACCCACCCTATTTTGTGATTATCTCCCCTGTGAAGGGTGGCAAGTTAGGCTGAAATTAACACTATGGTTCTGAAGAAGAAGGTGAAAAGGTTAAACAGATGGACTGATGACAGCAAAAAGTGATCAGAATTGCTCTTTCAAGCTTTCAGCTCATGTGAGCTAAAATCAATTTGGAATTTTTCCTTGCTATGTGATTTATCTCTACCTACACTGCATATACACTATGCCTATTTTACCAGAAAGAAATATTTTAATTATAACTTTACATATATATTTTATGATTTTTTTTCCAAAATAGATATTTAATATAATTAACATTTTATAGAAGAGAAAGAAAAATACCATAATCACAATTTGAAACTAAAGATTGTTTATTAGGAAATACAAATGTCTCCCTGAGCTCCCCAAATTGGAAGTTCTCCAAATGAAACTGCCCCTTATTGTACTGTATGGTATTGAGGAGAAAGCATGAGCAGAAGCATATAAGCATTTATGAACTCCGATAAGCCATATAGAAGTGTTCACAAATTATTTTATACCCTCCACCCCCTAAAATTTTAAGAAAATAATTGGATCTTCCTATCCCTACAATATATGCCAATCTGCAAATGGCATTGAGGTATTGTGAAAAATTTAAGTCTAGCTCTTATAATCCATATCAGAGGAGAAGCATTCACAAGCTATTTAAACATCTTCCACCCCTCTTAGATCCACTATAACTTTTAGGAAAATAATTGGATCCTCCCGTCCCAACAATATGCACATCTCCATATGGCATTGAAGCATTGTACAAAGTTTCAAGTCTAGCGGATAAGCCATATACGGTAGGAGGAGAAGCGTTCACAAGAATTTGTGACAGACAGATGGACAGACAGAAAATACAAAAACAATGTCTCGATCCCCCTGGAAGAGGGGAGACATAATAAACTAACTGTAACATCATGCCTCAAAATACTAACGATTTATACTAAGACACTGAATACTTACAATTTACACATGCAAGACACAGTACTATTTGATGGGCAGCAATTAGAAGATGGCTTCTAAAAGGAAAAAAATCATGCACTTATTTAGTATGTAACAAAAAATGTAATATTATGAAATTATACGATTTGTCAGTAATTAAGATTCAGTATTCCATGAAACAGTGTGTGTCATCTGCAAGTGTACTATATACTCAACCAAGATAGGCAAAGTGATAGCATAAACAATAATGTATTTTTTCATGAAAATATTTCTAAGATCTGCTACATGTATAATTATTAGCTTAATTCTTATAATCTTAAATTTTTTGACTTGTATCTGATGAAAGTTTTGAGGTAGAAATTGTGTTTGTGCCTTTGTATGCATGGACATAATTTGTAAATGTACTTGTACCCCTAAGTAGATTTTATATAATAAAACACTGAACACATATACATGTACTTCATAAGTTCTGTTACATGTACATATACAACCATGCATAAAAAGATGTTTAAATACAGGGTGAAGATAACAAACAGTGATCAATCTCATAACTCCTACAAGCAATACAAAATAGATAGTTGGGCAAACACGGACCCCTAGACACACCAGAGGTGGGATCAGGTGCCTAGGAGGAGTAAGCATCCCCTGTTGACCGGTCACACCCGCCGTGAGCCCCATATCCTGATCAGGTAAACGGAGTTATCCGTAGTCAAATCAGTGTGCCAAGAACGGCTTAACAATCGGTATGAAACACGTCAGACAGCATTTGACCCAATGCGAGGTTGTATTGACGAACTAGATCGTTATAACGACCATAGAATTTGCGAAATGCTGACTTCAATCGAGACTGTTGAAATCCCTGTACCATCAACTTGTTTCTCAGTAGCTTACCTCGATTTAAAAACTGACTATACCCAGAACAAGCTCTTGCATATCGAATCAGTTGAGATATATAAACACCATATGCAGGTGATAATGGAATATTGCTAAGAAACAAAATTATCTGCATGCAGTGTATAGCTTGGTTAAAAATTTAAGGACAGATAAAATGATCTCGCTTTGTAGACAGAATAATCTCCTTTAAAATCTTGAAAACATAATCATTACATTCAATTATAGGAAGATGTAAAACTTATACGGTACCAATTTTGTTGCACCAGATGCGCATTTCGACAAATAATGTCTCTTCAGTGATGCTCAACCGAAATGTTTGAAATCCGAAATAACTATGAAGTATTAGAGCTAAATATAGCCAAAAACAGCGTGCCAAAAAAGTGAAGCCAAATTCGTCCAAAGATAAGAGCTATGCATGAGGGAGATAATCCTTAATTTTGAAATGAATTTCTAAATTTTATAACAGCAATTAAATATACATCCGTATTTTCAAGCTAGTAACGAAGTACTTAGCTACTGGGCTGTAGAGACCCTCGGGGACTAACAGTCCACCAACAGAGGCCTCGACCCAGGGGTCATAATGTCATACCTTGACAAATCTAGGATTCCTTTGAGGATCTCAAAATATATTTGTTCAAAGAGTGGTGAATCACTCAAAGTCCCCAAAAAGTACACTGAAAGCAGACACATGCACAAATATGTATTATGATTTGAAATTTAGGCTAAAAATATAAATTGCTGTGCAAGTCAAAATAATGGCAAGAGAAAAAGAATCCCACTTCTCTATGATACACTTCCTTGTATTGAGGTGTACCGAAGACGAGTCGAATATACCAGTCTAATTTCAATTCAAATTGGAACATATAATTCGTAACTTTTTTCTTTAACTGTAAACAATTAAGTTTTAATATTCTGATCACAGTCTCCATTTAAACAAATTAATTGTGTCTTATTGAACTTATTTTCACTTGTCAATGAAACTTTTAGATTTAGTTTGATTAAAATTCCTTATTACAGATAAAATTGAATTACAGATGTCAAGTACCCCAAACAATGTTTCTGCAATGATCTCTTCAACAATATATGTTTATTTTAAAAACTAAGGGTAGTGTGTTTAATTTTTGGTCAGAAACACAATATTTATTTGATGCCTTAATTTATGCTTTTAAATTTTCAAAATTCCATCAACATACAATATAAAAAATATTTTGATCAGTTACAATTGTATTTAATTCACAATTTTTTTTTTTTTTTTTTTTTTTTTTTTTACAATTTAAGGCAATTCAGTTAAATATATAGCACAAACTAAAACATGTAAAATAATTAACATTGCACAGTCAGTTTTTCATTAAAGGGAGCTTATAATTACAAAATTCTTTACTTTAGGTTAAATAATACTCAGTGCACACTATGATCCTAACTTGGCCAAACTTGAAAAAAAAATCCATCAAATATGATCATGCAAAATAATTTCTTCTCCTAAATTTCTAGAACAGCTTCTGGATGATCACAGCTCAATTTTGATTTCTGAGACTTGTAACTGTTTAATTATGTTGCGAAATGTAATACTAAAAATGAAACAGCAAAGGTTTCTTACAGACAAAATATAGTTGATGTATATTAAAACAATAGTTAATTACAGTGTAGTGCAATGTAATCCTAATTGTGATTCAATTATTTGATTTCAGACTTTAAATTTTTGTACAGATTGTCCTCTAACATACAGATACATGACTAATCTAAATATGAAAAAGATTATTTATATTATTACATGTGTGTTTCTGTAATTATAAGTTTGTAATTGGAATAAGTAAATCTAAATTAATTAAAAAGATCAGAAATGCATGTAGGTATTTCATTCATAAAAGGAGAATTGTTTTTTTTAGAAATGACTTATGAAAATATGTACTGCTTATAATGTATCAATAAAGGAAAAAGTTATGATGTATATCCATGTATATTGTCTCGTCACATTAATATATGTGTTAATGATTAATATATATCATAAATGCTTGCATAAATAAACATGAGTATGAGACCTGCACCACTCAGGAATTTTAAATGTTTTCTACTATGATTTTATATAAATCAAAGACTGTGATATTTTACTACATATAAGAAGATTGATGCATGATCTGATAAAAAAATTTAATTAATGCATTGTCCACTGGTGTCTAATATGCTAATTTTTTTTACCAGATTTAATATACATGTTATAAATGACAATTACAACCCTGCATTAAATGCAGGGAGGATCCTGTTAAATATAATGCACTGTCCCCTGATGTCCTTTGCAGTTTTGTGATCAACTTTTAAAATTATCACTGGTACATTATATACTTTGGCAATGGTTACTATATATATACACATGTATACATCTAGTCATGTTCTAATTTCCAATTATTGTTGCTTTCCCTCCACTTAAAAACAATCCATAATTGGTCACCTTTGAGCGTACATACATGTAGTGTATGAAAAGGGTGCTATATAAATATGGTATTATTATTATTAAATCATATCATATAAGGAAAAGTTGGAATTTTTCATTTACATATGTACCAAATGATAATCATACAAATACATGTCATATACTTTTCATTCATTCTAATTTTCTTAGGTGTGCTGCATGCATCAATGAGTTTAATTATCAAAATCTTTACATATCAAAAAATTATGAATGGGTAGTATACACACCCCCTGGTCACCACAATAGATCCAATCAATAAAATTTACTTTCTTCATAAAATAAATTCACTTTATCTATACTGCTAGATTAGGAAAATGATTATGTTTCCATCAAAGAACTATTAAGTTTAGAAGTTTTAAGATACTTGCAATGCATCTTTCGTTGCTTGTAACATGCACATTCACAGATACATACATGTATATACCTCAAACATGAAACAGACTATAATATTTTCTGCGTGGAAATGGTAAATTGTATGCAACATTTCAGTGTTTGATAAACTGAACACAATCCCTATGCAACATTAAAATTTAATTATGGCATTTGAAATAGAAAGATGTCCTCTCAATATTTTTTTTCACGATAATCAAGACTTCTTTCAAAGTTGGCCTAGGTCCAAATCTAAGGACGATAACTCTTTCTTACCATTTCTTATTTAAGCTTTATTAGCTGATGGCATTAGGAAAATAATGCATTGGTACGTAGATCTATATATTGCAAAAACGAATAAAGCACAATATACCATAATTTCTAATTGATACTTACATTAACACTGGAATTCCTTAAAGCACATCCATATTCGGTAGAAAATTCACCGGGTCTCAGGTAGCTCGCGTTGGAGTCTCGGAGCAGCGAGATTATATTTCATTCGATAGTCTTTGATTTTACGCTCTACTTAACACCGATAAAGAATATGTTCCGAACACGTTAGTAGGGGTGTCCATTTGCATACACCTTTCAATCATAAATCAAAGTACTGTAAGTACTGAAAAACGCTAAGCTGACTTTATGAATTCTGTCTGTAATATTAATGAGCAGGAACAACAGTAAAAAAAAAAAAAAACCCACACAATTCATGCGTTATTCTTTATTTTCACACAACTAAATAATACATTTCCTGTAAGGTAAAAACAAATATGGATTGGAAACAATGTCCTGAAACTTTTCAACATGTTCAAATATAAACTTTATATGATGCTGTTAAAAACAAAGGTCACCATAATAATTTTGGTCCCACCCGGAACTAAAAGCCTGTCCTTAGATCATGAAATTTACAATTTTGGTAAAGGACACCTTTTTTAAAATATCTATAATCAGAATTTAGTATCAATAGCATTACCACAACTGTGGTGGTCTAGATGTAGAGTGTTCACCTTGTATGCGGACGGTCGGGGTTCGAATCCCGGCCACGACAGACCTAGGTCGTTAAAACAGGTAGTGACAATTCCATCGCCAAACCCTTGGCATCAGGTGTGAATGTCACGGGTCATCGGAGATTACCTTAAAAACGATGCCCCGTGTCACAGTAGGTGTGGCACACTAAAGAACCCTCACTGCTCAATGGCCGTATGCGTCGAACAAAGGCCTAAATTTTGCAGCCCTTCATCGATCTTAGTTACGTCTCCATATGAAATAAAAATTATCGAGATGAAATATTTGAATTTACCCAGTTTCGCCCCCACCCATCTTCCCAAGTCAAGGGTTTCTGACCCGCTACTCTCCGAGCCCCACCCTGGATCATGAAATGCTCTACATGACTATGCAATTTTTTTTCTTACCGATGTGATATTGTAGAGAAGAATATCTTTGGAAATGTCAAGTTATGGTAGAAAATGTGAAAACTTGTTATGGTAGTTTTCGGTAAAAAGTGTTCAATTGTTATTACGCAACTAACTTACTGTTGTGTTCCAGTTTAATAGTGTGTGAAATATTTTTAGAATACAACTAAAATGAAACAAATCAATAGTTTGATACTTACATGTATGTCAAATTAATAATAGAAAGGAATAAACAAACAACTGGACAGAAAAGAAAAATACACATAACCACATACACTAACAAGTGCCACAGATATTCATGTCAAAATACACCTTTACATCCATTTCATCACCTCACCAGAAATCATTTAAATACATACATAAACATGCATCTGTATGACTTGTACTACAGAATCCAGTGCATGATTATCTGTATATAGCAATCAAACCATGAAAGCGGAATTATTTTTTTGTAATCAATATTGAAGTTGATTTCAATTCAAAATCATGTTGGAGAGAATGTGAATCCAAATAAGTCGGATAAATACATGTATAACTGAAAGCAAAATTTAGGAAGTTATTCAAAAAAGATGTTCATCATACATGTGCAATATTAATAACTTTGAAACTGAATGCTGCGTTATCAACAAGAGTGGAAAGAGTTCATTCTTAACATGAAAGTTAGTGCAATAGGATATACTAAATCGAATATGATAAATTATAGACTAACATATGCATGGATTTACATTTAAGCATTGGAGTGATTGTTTGTTATGTGGTAGTTTGGGTTTTACTTTTATTTCTGGATTTCGATCCCGATGTAAATTATTCACCGTTGTATTTGACCACGCCCACTTTATCTTTTAGCCAATCACTTTAATGACAGTTTCTATTGTCTAATTTGCTATATAAAGCCATGCAACTTACTATTCGTTGAAGCGAGACAGCTGGCCTTGCTAGCTACTCTTCTCCTTCCATTATTCCTATTTTGGTATTATGTTTTGTTCGTCTACTTTTCCCTTTTTACTTACTAAATTATTATATTACCTTTGGGTTGGGAGATTTCTTGATAGTTTCTAGGCTAAGTTCTAGGCTTTAGGAGTTTGTCTTTGTCACATTCATACTGGTAATAAATTCGTAAAGTGTCATTTATCTTATTTTCATTTCTATTTGAATTTATTTTCAAGTTTAAAATCATAGTGTAGTTGGGTCGTTTCGAAGTCGCCACTGTCAAAATAAAATAAAACAAACACAACGCGAAGTACAGACTATACGAACGTCAGACCTGCTACAGTTATATCTAAATCTAAAAAAACTCCGAAGAGTTTGTACACAGGTACATTAAACACTGTACTCATCAACATGTGTGTATTACACTCCTTGTGTAAAAGCTCATATTTATATTGCAAAGGAAACTCACCCGTTTGTCTGTATGAGACATAATACACATTGCTATTGTTTGAATTTTATAAAACAGTTCTTTAAATGAAAATACAAATAACCTTAGCAAACAAGAGGCCCATGGGCCACATCGCTCACCTGGGCAAATATTTGAAGATTTTTCCTTTATGTTCGCATGTAAAATTTTGATCCCTATTGTGGCCCCAACCTACTCCCGAGGGCCATGATTTTTACAAAATTGAATCTGCACTATGTCATGAAGCTTTCAGGTAAATGTAAACTTTTCTGGTCAGTGATTTTTCAGAAGACGATTTTTAATGATTTTCCCTAATTCTATATATATGTATGTAAAATGTTGATCCCCTTCTGTGGCCCCATCTTACCCCCGGGGACCATGATTTTTACAAACTTCAATCTGCACTATGTCAGGAAGTTTTTGTGCAAATGTAAACTCCTTAAGCCCAATGGTTCTTTTTGAGAATTTAAAAAAAAAATATTTCTATTTATTAGTTATGTAAACTTTGATCCCCTATTATGACCCCATCCTAACCCCAGGGGTCATGAATTTAACAAACTTGAATCTGCACTATGCCAGGAAGCTTTCATGTAAATGTAAACTTTTCTGGCTCAGTAGTTTTTGAGAAGATTTTTTAAAGATTTTCCCTATATATTTGTATGTAAAACTTTGATCCCTATTGTCGCCTCATCTTACCCCCAGGAGCCATGATTTTAACAAATTTGAATCTTCACTATGTCGGGAAGCTTTCATTTCCACTTTTCTGGCCCAATAGTTTTTGAGAAGAATTTTAAAGATTTTTCCTATATATTTGTATGTAAAACTTTGATCCTCTATTGCCACCTCACCTCACCTCATCTCAGCTTTCAGCTCAGGTGAGCTAAAAAGCATAAGATTCCCAGCCTCTGTAGGAGGTCTAATATGGGAAAAAAAACGCAACAGAAGTGACTCACAACATGTAAATGTATAAGCTCAATGACTGATTGATTGTTTGTATCTTGCTTAACATCTTGCTCAGTAATTTTTCACTGATATGGAGACGTCACCAAGACCGGTGAAGAGCTTTAAATTTAGGCCTGTGCTCGGCGCTTACGACCATTGAGTAGTGAGGGTTCTTTAGCGTGCCACACCTACTGTGACACGGGACATCCGTTTTTAAGGTCATCTCCGAGGACCCGTGATATTCACACCTGATGCCAAGCGTTTGGCTATGGAACTGTCACTACCTATTTTAACGACTTAGATCTGTCGCTGCCGGGATTCAAACCCCGGCCTTCTGCATGCGGGGCGAACGCTCTAACCTCTCGGCAACCATGGCGGTATTTTAGCTCAATGAGAATACCAAGCTAGGCACTTAAAGGTTACAAAAGCAATTTTCAAACGGTAATGTTCAAACCGCTGTTAGAAATAACGAAGAGGCATCACGCCGAAAAACTAAATGCATTTTTTTTTTATGAAAAGATCGTTCAACGAAAACAAAATATGGGGACAGAAAACGACAGGGAAAAAACCCATGACCCCTTCCCCTCCTTCATCCTTTGTACGTTCGGAAATACATGTAACATATACCTGTCATTGTCAGTTGTTTGTTTGAAGTACAAACAAATTGAAATCACGATTACTTTTCATTGTGTGTAGAGTGCTGTGGACCGCAAACCATTTTTCATTCATGCTTGAGACAATGACAATGTTTATTTAACACTTGTTCTAACTACACTGTATATGTATTTCAGTAAACAGCCCTCGTAAAATTCCAGGCGGTGTTTTGAAGACTTGAAACCGGGCCATTGTCTTCCGTAAACGCAGACCTATAATTTTGTACCTTTTGTCTTTTCCCTCCCCCAAGACCATTATTTTCAGTCTCATTTTTGAAACTAATTAACGAAATCAAATTTGATCGTGTTGACGATGATTCTGAAGAATATCTTGGTCGTTTACAAATAGTAAGGTAAGCCTAAGTTACATCGTTGCATCTTATAAATTCCTGCATGACCTACTTACATATATGATCGGGGGATGTGTAATCAGTTACGCAATAATATCGTCCCTCTGAGACACCGATCTCCGTCCTTCGCTGTCAAAACATAATCGTGCACAAGTTCTTTCTCGTTCACGATCGACGCGGATCAGTCAATTTTTTTTACTGTGTTGCACACATTTTTACTGTGTTGCACACATTTTTGCTGTGTCGGACAAAAGTTTTACTGAGTCGGAACAGCAATCAAAACACAAATGAAAAACCCTCATGACTCGCGATCGTGTATAGCTTAATGACGTGGCTTGTAATTATAGATTGTACCATGCAAAAGTATTGATTTCCTTGACCTCTAAGCGCTATGCGAAGGTAACAATGCAAAGGCACCTTAGCCAAAAAGGTTTCATGTACAGATTCTTATTCATTTTTAGACTTTGAAATACTTAATAATTACTATAATTATTACAGACGCAGATTAAAACGGGAATTTTAACTGAAGAATGACCTGCCTCTGCGTCCCACTTTTCCCCAGAATAAAAACAAAAATGTCACCTTTTTATACACACTTTATCCACTGTCCAACGAACTGTATTTCCGGGGAAAGAATGCCCTTGCGGATATGAATGTTATCCCCGTACTAGATCGGTTGCAAAATTACGCCTACTTTAAACTCGACTTGTTTACTACAGCGATGCATAAATTTGCCTATACCTGGCGATAAACCAGAAACGTGATGACGAAAGCAAAATCCAACTGGCGACAATAAACCACAGCTACGCTTAGCGCTTTAAAAAGGAAAACAGATTTATTCCACTTCGTACCAAAAGTTGGGGTTCAAAAATATCCATTAATATTGTTCTGACGCTTTCCGGATATTTGTGTTTCGTTCTATTCAAGTTCATTTTTTTTTACATATATGTCGCGTTAGGAAAACGTTGTGTATACGTTCAACGGCATGGCTGTTCACGACTTCGATCGTTTGGTTGTCTGAATTGCAGCTGAATATTGTGTTCGCATGTGTTTTTTTTTTACTGTTCTGCCTCAATACTGCATGTAAGGGCAGACGTTGTACCCCTTCCATGTCTTGTTACTATAACAAACAGAAAACTGTTGTTTGTTGGACCTGACAAGACAAGGGTACAACGTCTGCCCTTACATGCAGTATTGAGGCAGAATAGTAAAAAAAAAAAAAAACTCTACACCAAGTTGCAGTTCAATTCCTTTCGTGTGACTTTCGAACAGGAGTTCCATGATTGTGTGAAGGTACATTAACATTTTTATGCACTGTACAAGAGTCTTTTCTTGTTCGCTTATTTATATGGATCCCAGTGACAATAGGTGCATTAACGTAACTGACAGTTTAAGACAGTGTGTTTACATCGTAAAACAATATTGTGAATTAGTATCATTAAACTTTGTTCACATTTATCAATTATGAGTGACCCAAAGGATGAAAATCAGTTACACATCAAACAAGAAGATAATATTCTGCGCCACTCTGTGCGACAAAAAACTTTAACTGAAAAGGGACATTCTTTGTATGAATCCAAAGTTCAGAAATTCACTACAGCATTCGATTGGATATGGAAGGACATAGAAGTAGCAATTTGTTACTATAGCTCTCAGGAGTCAGAACTCGAACCTCAAGTGATACAACGTTATCAAGATTATATTAGTTGTCTACATCAGGAGCTTGTGGCATCATCAGATACATTAGTGGAATTCCTCATCAGGACAAATACACCAGAGAGCTCAGATGAAAGATCGAGGCACTTTGACATTTTCACCAGGAGAAAGGGCATAGTAGATCGATTCTTAGCCGCTGTTTCAGATCGTATATTAGAGACTGCAGATAATATCTCTGAAAGGATGGCCTCAGAGAATAATAGTTGCAGTAGCAGGAGATCTTCGCAGAGTCCTTCCGCCATACTTCTCGAGAAACAGATCAATGTGGAAAGACAAAAGACTCGTTTAGAGTATTTGAAACATGAACTAACCCTAGAGAAAAGGAAGTCACAACTTGAGTTGGATCTCCGATTGCTGAATCAAGAAAAAGAAACAGCGATTGCAGAAGCTGAAGTGAAAGTTACAAGAAATCACATGGCACCATAGGAATTTCACACATGTATTAAAGAAGAGGTTATTCTCAGATTCCTAAAGAGGAGATATTGTCCCGCTTTCTATCGTCACTGGACAGCCAGTCCTCCCAAACATTTGTAAAGTTACCTTCGCCAAAGTTTGTTTCAACCCGCATGAACCTGTGCCTGGGGCCAAACTTACTGAACCTCCTAAGCGGACAATTACGTCTGACCCGAATCCAGGCATTGGTGACTTTACTTCCTTTTTACTCAAAAAAGACTTGTTAACTTCACGATTCATTGCCTTCACAGACCAACCAGAGACATTTACAGCTTGGAAAACCAGCTTTCAGGGAATTCTGAAAGAATTGTGTGCAACACCTGGAGAGGAGTTGGATTTACTCATAAAGTGGCTAGGGGCAGAGTCAAAGAGCCATGAGCATGAGAACTGCGAATCCTAAGGATCCTCAGAATGCTGTGAGATTGATATGGCAGCGCCTCCAAGAGCGATACTATAGTCCAGAACTTGTGGAGGCAGCCTTAAAGTCTAAACTGGACAAATTTCCATTTATGTGACAGTAAAAACTGTATGATTTAGCTGATTTGTTAACTGAAATAGCTGCAATTAAGGAGGATCCTACCTATTCAACCCTTCTGTCATACTTTGACTCATCCAGTGGAATTTTACCTGTTGTGAGGAAGCTCCCAGGGAACATTCAAGAGAAGTGGATTACTAGAGCTTCAGCCTTTAAGAGACAAACTGGACAGCCATATCCTCCATTCAAGTTTTTTGTGGACTTTATAGTGGATATGAGTCAGATTAAAAATGACCCTGGACTTTGTTTACAGGAAAGTAGGAAGGAAAACATACAGCACAGAGTAATAAACCGAAAGACAGACCTTGAAGCTAACAACAAAGAGAAATATAAGGAACATTTTGATCCCAGCAAAAGATATCCTATACATCTTAAGGATTTCCATGCTTTGAACAAGTGTAGAACCTTTCGCATGAAACCAATGAAAGAGCGCACAGGCATGCTTGTGAAACATGGAATTTGCTTTAAATGTTGCAATTCTGCCGAGCATTTCTCTAGAAACTGTAATGAAAAGGTGACATGTTCAGTGTGTGCTAGTTATTCGCATCCTTCAGCTCTTCATGTGGATTATACGAACCCTCAATGTGGGGAGAAAAGGCAAGATACAGAAGCAAAGACTACCGTGAATAATAAGTGTTCTCAGATTTGTGGTGTTGTTTCTGGAGGAAAATCGTGTTCAAAGACAGTTCTTGTCAAAGTGTATCCTCAAGGAAAACCTGACAACATTGTGAAGACTTATGCCTTAATTGATGATCAAAGTAATTGTCGTTAGCCAAGAGTGAACTCTTTGACATGTTAAACATAAATTCTGAAACAAGGGATTATCAATTACAAACATGTTCTGGAGTTAAAACCATGACCAGCAGAATTGCCAAAAACCTTACTGTGGCATCAATGGATGGCAGCACTGAGCATATGTGTCCACCTATTGTGGAATGTGATGAAATCCCGAACAATCGAAATGAGATTGCAACCCCAGCTATAGCACGAACATTTCAACACCTTTCAGAAATAGCATGTCACATTCCCGAACTAGACCCTCAAGCAAAGATATTGCTTCTTATTGGACGTGATTTAATAGTAGCTCATCATGTCCTTGATCAGAGGATTAGCCATGATGCTCCATATGCTCAGAAGTTGAGTCTCGGTTGGACAATCATCGGCAAGACATGCATGAATAAGGCACACTTACCTGCAAATGTTTCAGTTGACAAAACATACCTGCATGATAATGGTAGACCTTCTATCCTGTTACCCTGCAACAACTCACTCACAGTTAAGGTTCCTCATATCGACCAGGAAGAGTTGTCCTCTGTGTTCGAGAGAACACCAAATGATGAAAAGCCAGGACATTCTCGGGAAGATTTTATTTTCCTGGATATTATGGAAAGTGAGTTCCATCACATCCCAGAAGGGGAATGGACAGCTCCCCTACCCTTTAAGCCTGGACGACCCAGACTTCCAAACAATTACAGTCAAGCAGTTAAGAGAGCCAGAAATCTGGATTCCACTCTCAGGAAGAATCCCACAAAAATGGATCATGCCCTAACCTTTATGGAAGGGATCTTCTCTAAAGGACATGCTGAAATAGCCCCATCTTTACAGTCTAATGATGAATGTTGGTACTTGCCAATATTTGCCATATATCATCTTAAAAAGCCAGACAAAATTAGGATGGTCTTTGATTCCTCAGCTGCTTATGATGGAATTTCATGAACTCAGTTTTATTATCTGGACCAGACTTGACCAATAACTTATTAGGCGTGCTTCTTCGATTTCGAAAAGAGAGAACTGCAGTTATGGCGGACATTGAACAAATGTTTTATTGTTTCCGTGTGGCCAAGAAACATCAAAACTACTTACGTTTTTTGTGGTACAGGAACAATGACCCATCAGACAAACTTATTGAATATAAAATGACTGTGCATGTTTTTGGTAACACACCCTCACCATCTGTGGCAACGCACGGCCTTAGACAATCTGTTGCTGACCATCCAGATCCTGAAATTAGAGAAATAGTTCAAAGAAACTTCTACGTGGATGATTTATTGGTTTCTGTGCCACTTGAGAAGCAAGCTGTCAATCTCATCAGAAGGACTCAGGAAGCCTTGATGGATGGTAGGAAGCTCAGATTACACAAAGTAGCCTTTAACCCTCATGAAGTGATCAGTGCATTTGATGTAGAAGAAAGAGCTAAAGACTTGAAACACATTGATTTGCGACTGGATGAGGCACCATTACAGAAGAGTCTAGGACTGCCATGGGACTTACAGACTGATTCCTTTAAGGTCGATGTGTCTCTCGACTTGAAGTCCTTCACCAAACGTGGGATGCTGTCCACATTAAACAACCTTTATGATCCCATCGGATTCATCAGTTCAGTAACGCTTAAAGGAAAGATATTGTTTCGTAAAGCTTTGAATTCATTGTCTGACTGGGATAATCCTCTTCCACCAGAGTTTGATGAGGAATGGAGGAATTGGTGTGATTCTCTAGAGGACTTGGCCCATGTTAGCATCCCTACACCTTCAGGTTTGCAAGACGCTTCTAGAGTGGAAGTACACGTGTGCCGTTCTTAAAATAATAAACTAGAACGAGTCGACTGGAACTCCATATATATATTCTTTATTCGGGACTTTCCTCATGAGACGAGGGTAAAAAACTATAAAACAAATAAGAAACAATCATAAAACACTGATCAACTTCATCAAAATGTTGCGAAAACGTGAACACAATAAAAAACTATTTAACCAGTCATGGCTCTATACGTATTACAAACGTATGGCAAACGTTTCGAGTGAAGAAAGGTCACATTATTGAAAATAAACCACGAAGATTCAGAAAACGATTACACATAATCATACCTATAGAAAAACATCCATAACATTGTAAAGTTATTGTTTACAAAGATATTTAAGCAAACTTACTCCTTAGGGAGGCCCAAATACCCAAAATTTACAGAGACATAAAGCATGCTACGGCGTCACGGAAGTATACACTAAAACACTAGTACACAAACCGGAGCGGTAAAATTCCGGACCGCGTCATCACACTCCCCCTCTGATTTCTACCAGAAATCAATATTTTTTAAGTACAAATAATATTTGTATAATAAGAATGAAAACCTTTTCAAAATACCAAAAACTTTCAAATCTTCAACATGTTTCATATAAAATGAAATAAAAAATTACACAAGAGTTCAAGTTCTGACTAAGTACCCTAATACTCAAATGTTCGAGTATGTTCATTCAACCTCTAGAAGTGTTACAGGATCTGTGATAGGTCTAACATACAAAGCACGTCTACCATCCCTAACCACAGCAACTTCAACTTTTCTAACAAGACCATCTTTACTTTCAAAGGTTTTCTGAACAAGTCCGGTTGGCCAGTTATTGCGTGAAGAGTCAATGTCTTTGACTAAAACGAGATCTCCGACTTTGAGATTTCTAGACTGTTCCTGCCACTTAACACGTCCTTGCAGCCGGTGCAAGTATTCCAATTTCCATCTACGCCAAAACGCATTTGTCATCACTTGCACATTTTTCCATGCAGACTTTAGTGCATCCTTGGTGCCAAATGAAGGAAATGGATTGACATCAGATTTGGTTTTCGTTGTAAGTAGCATTGACGGAGTAAGTATGTTGGGCGACTCTGGGTCAGAAGACACATCCACTAAGGGTCGGTTGTTGACAATAGCGCATATCTCTGACATGAGTGTGGCGAGTTCTTCGTGAGTCAAGGTTTTCCCTTTATGTTGCAACAGCATAGAATCGAGTATGCGTTTCACTGTTCCAATTAGTCTCTCCCATGACCCTCCCATATGTGGAGCATATAGCGGATTAAACGTCCACACAGTGCGTGAGCTTGACAGAAAGTCTGATACAGGTCCTCTCTCAATAAATTGAGCGTCAATGGCGAGATCCTCGGATGCTCCAATAAAATTCGTTCCCCTGTCGGAGCGAAATTGCGTAACTGGTCCGCGTATGGAGACAAATCGTCTTAGCGCATTTATGAAGGAGGAACTTGAGAGCTGTTCTATAACCTTAATGTGAATTGCCATGGTTACTAGACATGTAAATAACAATGCCCACCGTTTCTGATTTGCACTTCCACCCCTTGTCCGTCGAAACACAATTGCCCAAGGGCCAAAGGTGTCCACTCCCACGTAAGAGAAGGGCGGACTGGTTCTGCAACGGTCTTCAGAAAGATCCGACATTTTTTGATGGCCAAGATTACCGTGTAATTTGCGACACACTACACATCGGCTGATCTCTGCGGAAATCATTCTCTTCATTCCTATTACCCAATATCCAGCAGAGCGGACGGCACCCTCCGTAAAATGTTGACCTTGGTGGTACGTCTCATGATGGTAATGCCTTATAACCAAGCGAGTAATGTGGTGGTTCTTTGGAAGTATGATAGGATTACATAAATGCTCTGTGATATCAGTGTTAAGTGCATTGTTCAATCTTCCACCAATTCGAAGAACACAATTTGTAATGACGGGTGAGAGGGATTTAAGTAGACTGTTGCGTGGAATTCTGTTTCTGTCTTTGATACAACTTATCTCCTCTGCGAATATGTCTCTTTGCACACATGCAATGATCGCAAGTTCACTATTTCTCAATAGCTCAGGGTCATCAAAGCGAGTAGGTGAATGCCCATCCTTGCGATGTCGACAAGCCCAAAACTTGATACGAGCAATAACACGGAGTAGCTTGTTCCATGATGAAAATCTAGAGAAGAAGTCTGAAAATGGAACCCCAGGTTTCGCAATATCCTTGATTTCCACAGATTGCAACGCGCAAGTTACTTCTGGACGAATTTCTACATCCTGTTCTGGATTAACAAGACCGTAACCTGTATCTGCTACAACGTCCAAGGTATCCTCTGGGCAGTTGAGCCATAACGAGCCAGACAGGTTTGATGCATGTAGATCGCAGGTGGCTACATCAGCAGGATTACGCTCTGATGCAATATAATGCCACTGGGATGGTTGGCTAAAGAGTCGAATTCTTCTCACTCTGTTCCCTACGTAGATATAGAATCTCCTACATTCATTGGAGATATATCCAAGTACCACTTGGCTGTCCGTGAAGAAACTAAAGTTGTCCTTGTGAATGCTCAACTGTTCTGCTATGCTTTCTGCAATTTCTGTAGCGAGGACCGCTGCACATAATTCCAATCGAGGGATTGAATGGCCATGATTGGGTACCACCTTAGCCTTGCCCATTAGGAAGCTGATAGTTGATCTATTGACATCATAAAGTTTGAGGTATGCTGAGGCAGCTATTGCGTTCTTTGAAGCATCTGCAAAGACCAAGACTTCTCTGCGGATGGCGTCTTCAAACGAAATGTCACTGTACATTCTAGGGATATGAAGCTCCTCGAGACAGGCTAATGAATGTATCCACGAGACCCATTTGTCGTGTAAGGCCTCTGGTAATGGGTCGTCCCAGTCAGTTTTCTTGGTGACGGACATCATCTCGCGAAGAAGAATTTTCCCCTCGATAACGACAGGTTGTACAAATCCAATAGGATCAAAGACACTGTTGATGGTTGGCAACAGGCCACGTCTGGTGTATGGTTTTTCCACCTGATTCACGCTAAATATGAAGGAGTCACTTTCAGTATTCCATAAAAGTCTTATACTTCTCTGAGTAGGAAGTGCAGCAGTTCCTAAGTCTAAGTCCTTCAGATTCTTGGCTAAATCAGCTTGATCCAAAGCGTTGAGTACATGCCTACTGTTCGAGGCAAACTTGTGGAGTCTTACTCTCCCTCTATCCTGCAGCGTTTGCTGAGCTCGAAGCACGAGGTCAACTGTTTGGTCCACGGTTTTACACGACACTAATCCATCGTCTACATAGAAATTTTCATTGATGAGGTCTTGTACGTCCTTATCCGCACCCTCGACAATTTTCCGGAATCCATAATTAGCGATAGAAGGTGAGGTAGAATTACCAAACACATGTCTAGTCATTTGATATTCAATAAGCGACTGGTCAATGTCGTTATTCTGGTGCCACAAAAATCGTAAGTAGCAACGCTGCCTTTCGGGCACCTTGAAGTTATAAAACATGTGCTCCACGTCCATGGTTGCGGCAACTTTCTCTTTCCGGAAGCGAAGTAATACACCAAGCAAGTTGTTCATTATGTCTGGGCCTTGTAATAGCACAGAGTTTAATGATGAATCCTTATACTTAGCCGAAGAGTTGAACACCACGCGTACACTTTCTGGTTTCTTAGGGTGATGTACGGCGAACATAGGTAAGTACCATCGTTCAGACACAGCAGGTAGTTCCGGGGCTAACTCTGCATGGTGATTCACTAGATGTTTGTCCATGAAATCGACAATCTGTTTACACTTGATTGGATTAGATCGTAAGCTTCTATCAAACGACATGGCCCTACGTAAAGCCATCGAGTGGTTAATCGGTAGAGTTTGTCTGCAATCCTGAAATGGTAACGGTGCTTCCCAGAACCCATCAGTAGATCTCTTGAAGCCTGATTCCATGATATCCATGAACTTCTTATCCTGAATAGAGAGACCTAGCTTTTCATCTCCTGGCGACCGTTGAAAGATATCCGGATATCCTTCCTTCACAGAAAACTCACTGTCACAGGGTATTAAATGTGAGGCGCGTCCATTGGTAAGTACGGAAGTTTTCATCACACTGACAATTTCTGGTTGACGAACTTTCCCAAGGCAGACGTTTCTTACCACAACCCAGCCGAGAGGTAATTTCTGTCCAAAAGGTAAGCCATCCTGACCAACTCTCTGATCTAACACATGATGCGCTGTTGTAAGATCCCGACCAATCAATATCTCGATGTTGGCTCCAGTGTCAATCTCCGGAATATAGTCCTGTATATCCGCCAAATGAGAATAATGACGAGCAACAGATTTTGAGGGGATTTCATCACGGTTATTTGGTATTTCATTACACTCAATCAAACAAGGTAATTTGTGAGTGTAAGATCCATCAAGTGATTGTGCGATGTATCCAAATGCCTTTCTTCCTGATGTAACTGATCTCCCTGCACATGTCGAAAGTACATATTCAGTTTCTGGACCAGACTCTCCAAATGCGTCAAAAAAGGATGATGACGCCAAAGACTGGTTGCTTTGGTCATCGATTACGCAAAACACATGGCGTGCATGGTACGGTTGTCCTTCCGGATATACTTTGATCAGTGAGATTTTTGCGCAGGATTTACTAGTGTTCTGTGTCACATTACACACTTCGGTGCACGATGTTGAAACTGTCAACTGCTCCCCCTCATGAGATTTCCCAGGAGCAACATCGGAATGCAGAATTGTCACATGATTGAGAGAACCGCACACATCACACTTCACGTTTTCACGACAGTTCTTTTTGGTGTGCCGTTTTTGCCCGCAACACCTTAGGCAATATCCATGTTTAAACAGATAGTCTACCTTCTCCTTGTACGGCCTTTTACGAAACCTATGACATTCCCTCAGTGAATAAGCAGCATTACCACCATGAATAGGACACCGCATTGAGCTGTCAGTTTTCTCAGAGGTCAGTTCATTTCTGCCAGATGTAAGTGGCGTACTTCTATCCAAAGTAACTGACTCATCTTTGTCCGACATAACATCCACCTTCTTCACAGTAAGAACTTGACCTTTCTTACGTGTTGGTAACCACTCGGTCCGAGTCTGAGGTGAGTTTTCCATCACGAGGCTTGGGTCATTTTTTACACGCGCAATGTCTCTCAAAAATTTGGTAAAAAATGAAAACGGAGCTTGTGATACACTGTTCTTCACTTTGTAACGATCACACTCAGATGCCTACTTCTCTCGCAGTCGTTTTGGTAGTTTTCGAACGAATTCGTTAATGCCTCCAGAAGTATCAAAATACGTAAATGATAGCTGGAAGTCTTCATCACATTTGATAGATTCAACCTCTGCAGCTAGATCGGATAAGTCATAGTAGCGCTTTCTGTCACTCTCGTTTAGCACAGGAAAGTTGGTAATCCGATTCTTGAGAGAACTTTCTATAGTCTCTGCACTACCGTACTCACGGTCTAAACGGTTCCATATGTCTTTAACTGCCTTTCCCGGATCTCTCGGGTTTGATGCCCGTATATTTTCTGCTTGGGTCTTTGAATCCGGACCCAAATGGTTGAGTAACAAGTCCAAACATTCCAAATCAGATGCCTTAATTTCATCCATGACACTGAGGAAACTGCATTTCCAAGTCAAATACCTCTCAGGTTGGTCATTGAAATGTGAAAGTCGTTTAGGTAACACTTGATTTTTCGTGACCAGTAAGGCTAGATGAGAGGCATCGTATTCACTGTTCTGCTTGTGCGCGTATTGGGCTGGATTGAATGGTGCTGTTTGTGGACGCAAGATATGGACTGGGTTTGGAGATACAGGTGGTATGTTAGGCTCAACAGTTTGTTGTTCAACTTCAAGCGGGGACGTCATGTCATTTCTGTTTTCTTGCACATAACGCGTAGTCAGAAAATGTTCATCGTCCGCACCATGTTTACTTTCAATTTCAATTTTGCTCGGTCTGTCACTATCATCAAAATCGAGTACCATTTTCACAGCATCTAACCCATGTTCAGCTGCCTCTAATTCCTTTTTAACAGTCAATAAGGTGCGACTCGCCTTGAGTGCAGCCTCCTGTTTTATCAACTCCGCCTCTTCAGAAATGTCTTCTGTGATATTGATTTACTTCTATGAGGCGTATGTTTCAGTGAAGATCCTGTATTGACATCCGGGCACAAAGATTTCACATGATCCAAGAACAAAGTTACAGATTTCCGGACTGAATCCCATACACTATGAAATGATTCCAATTCAGCAGCACTCTCATGTGTTCTGTGTCCTTTAAGAAATTGCTCATAAGTTTCAGAGGCAGTAGCGTACCTTTGAAACAGTTTTTTAACATCGCCACTGATGTTCCCTATGTCAGATAATCTAATGCTTGACTCACTGTATTGAGACACAAAGCAGTCTATCTCGCGTTGTATATATGCTAAGTGTGCTTTCTGATGAGAAACTGTTCCCTGGAACTGTTCGCCTCCAGGTGAAGTCATAGTTCTATTCGCACGTAGCTTCATATGGGTGTAGATCAGCCTGGTGGTAAAGGATGTTTTACTGTGCCGTTCTTAAAAGAATAAACTAGAACGAGTCGACTGGAACTCCATATATATATATTCTTTATTCGGGACTTTCCTCATGAGACGAGGGTAAAAAGCTATAAAACAAATAAGAAACAATCATAAAACACTGATCAACTTCATCAAAATGTTGGCGAAAACGTGAACACAATAAAAAACTATTTAACCAGTCATGGATCTATACGTATTACAAACGTATGGTAAACGTTTGACAAACGTTTTGAGTGAAAATAGGTCACATTATTGAAAATAAACCACGAAGATTCAGAAAACGATTACACATAATCATACCTATAGAAAAACATCCATAACATTGTAAAGTTATTGTTTACAAAGATATTTAAGCAAACTTACTCCTTAGGGAGGCCCAAATACCCAAAATTTACAGAGACATAAAGCATGCTACGGCGTCACGGAAATATACACTAAAACACTAGTACACAAACCTGAGCGGTAAAATTACGGACCGCGACATCACAACACGTCTTCTGTGATGCCTCAGAGATTGCTATCTCAACAGTTGCTTACCTCAAGGCTGTTAACAAGGATCATACAGATATTGGATTCTTGCTTGGGAAATCTAAGTTAGCGCCGGCACATGGACACACAGTTCCCCGACTAGAACTCTGTGCAGCTGTTTTTGCAAGTGAGATTGCCAACATAGTGACAGATAATTTAGACTCAAGGATTGACCATGTACAGTTCTACTCAGACAGTCGCATAGTACATTGTACTAGGTTACCTGTACAACACTTCGAGACAATTTTATACCTATGTTTCTATCAGAGTTCAGAGAATACTTAAGGTCGCTCCAGCAAATCATTGGACCTATGTGCAGTCAGCAAGGAACCTAGCAGACAACGGGTCAAGATCAATTTCAGCCAGAGATCTTCAAGGCAGTGAGTGGATTAAGGGACCTGATATACTCTCCAGTGTTCAAGACAGCAAGGAAGAATTCCATTTGGTAGATGCAGACCATGACAGTAATGCGAGGTCACAGGTGTCAACCATTAAGACTGTCACAAAGAAACCATTCGGAATTGAACGATTCCTGAGATTCTCCACATGAAACTCTTTAGTCAATGCCATTAGTATTTTAAGATATGTCGTATTGCATAAGCATGGAATTCAGTGTGATAGACTGTCTTCAAAATTCCGTCGAACTACAGAGACTTTCATCATAAGGTTAGTTCAGCAAGAGACCTTTCACCTTGAAATATCAAATCTTCGAGCAGGAAATGCCATTCCAAAACACAGTTCTATTGTCAACCTTGATCCTTACCTGGATGAGGATTCTTTACTACGAGTTGGGGGACGCCTTCGATCAGCTGAAATTGACCACAATTTCAACAATCCCTGCATTATTCTTCGATCACACATAGCCCGACTTCTCGTCGCCCATCAACATGAAATGATGCATCACCAAGGGATACACTATACTGAGGGAGCTGTGAGAAATGCTGGTTATTGGGTTGTTGCCTGTAAGAAACTTGTGTCATCTGTAATCTACAACTGTGTAATGAGTCGCAAGTTGCATGGACGTTATGAGCATCAGAAAATGGCAGACCTACCATCAGTACGAGTTCGACCGTCTCCACCATTCACCTATGTGGGTGTTGATATGTTTGGTCATTGGGAAGTGGTGACTAGGAAGACACGTGGAAGAAGTTCCAATAGCAAGCGGTGGGCAATACTGTTTACCTGCCTTTCTTCCAGAGCTTCTCATATTGAAGTGGTAGAAGATATGTCTTCTTCAGCTTTCATCAACGCTCTTCGCCGTTTCATTTCTATTCGGGGCAGAGTTGCGGAATTTAGGTCTGACAGCGGTACCAACTTCGTTGGATGCACAGATGCGTTGAGGATCAATGCAGTGAATGTAGAAGACCCGATCTTTAGAAATTTTTTGACCAAAAATGGCTGCAGTTGGATTTTCAACACCCCTCACTCATCTCACATGGGCGGTGTATGGGGAAGAGTTATTGGACTCGATAGACGAATTATCGGTGCCATTCTGTTAAAGCAGCCTAAACGTCAACTTACCCATGATGTCCTAGTAACGTTAATGGGAGAACTAACGGCAATACTCAAAAATAGACCATTGGTTCCTGTCTCTATGGACCCAGACAATCCTTTAGTACTTACCCCTAATATGCTGCTCACGCAGAAGAGTGAAACAGACGGTCCACCCTTTCACGAACTTGACGTAAGAGACATGTATGCCTCTAGCTGGAAACACGTTCAGGTTATAGCACAACAGTTTTGGAAGCGGTGGCACAACGAATATTTGCAACTTCTTCAGCAACGAAGAAAGGGGACAGATTCTAAGGACAATCTTCGGATCGATGATGTTGTTCTACTTCGAGAGAAGGAAGCTCATCGAAATGATTGGAAAATGGGTGTTATCAATCGAGCATTCCCTGATGATGACGGCAAGGTACGAAAGATTGAAGTTCGCATTAGCAGAGGAGGACAGCTTGTTCATTATGTGCGACCAGTTACAGAAGTTGTTCTTCTAGTGTCACACCAGCGAAGTAAAGACTGTGCTGCGTAAAGTATTGTGTAGTGAAGGTTGTGTAGTGACTGGTGTCAGGCGGGGAGTGTTCTGACACTTTCCGGATATTTGTGTTCCGTTCTATTCAAGTTCATTTTTTACATATATGTCGTGTTAGGAAAACGTTGTGTATACGGCATGTCTGTTCACGACTTCGGTCGTCTGTTTGTCTAAAGTGCAGCTGAATATTGTGTTCCCATGGTGTTTTTTACTAGTCTGCCTCAATACTGCATGTAAGGGCAGACGTTGTACCCCTTCCATGTCTTGTTACTATAACAAACAGAAAACTGTTGTTTGTTGGACCTGACAAGACAAGGGTACAACGTCTGCCCTTACATGCAGTATTGAGGCAGAACAAGTATATTTGTAAACAAGAAGCCCACAGGCCTTATCGGTCACCTAAGTACTAGTAAGTGAAAAGAATCACTACTCCCAAGGGATATGAAATCTAAAAAAGAAATTCCTGTTCTGAATATCTAAGCTAAATTCTAATGTTCAGCAACAGTATATAACAAGATGTGTTCTTAAAACTTCAATGCCCTCAAAAGTGCATACACTGATGAAAGGCTTTAAATAAAGTAATAGGTGTAATATCATAAAAACATTAAAAGGTATGACTAATCTGGACCCATCCTAGAGTCAAAACCATTTTTTGTACATCCTTCTCTGCTTTTCCTAAGTATGCATTTAGATTTCATACAGGATCAGCAAACTTAGATAAGTCCTCCAAATCATTAACATAATTTTGACACCACCCTGAAACCAAACTCTTACCCCTATGACCATGCAATTTACAATTTTGATAAAAGACTACCTACTCCTTATAAATTATCATTTATTTTCAGTTTAGTATCAATAGCACTAAAGAAGATGTTAATCATATTTTTACACATAAAGACAATATATTAAGTTTGGCCCCGCCCTGGGGTCAAAACCCCTTCCCCGGGGATCATGAAATTTACAATTTTGGTAGAGGCCTTCCTACTCTACATCACTATGAATTTAGTTTTTCTTACACATGTCCGGTTCTAGAGAAGATTTTTTTGAAAATTGGTCAAATTGGGGCAGTTTTTGTCCCGTCCCTAAAGCCTCGGGGGTGCAGGAGTCCTGCAATTTACAATTTTTATCCCCCTTGTTCCAAAGATGCTTCATACCAAATTTGAAAAGAATTGGAAATGTAGTTATCAAAAGGTTCAAAATTTCTATTGTTCATGCATGCAATAACTGACCATTTTGGACCCACCTTAATACCAAAACCCCTACCCCTGGGATCATCAAATTTACAATTTTGGTAAAGGACTACCTGCTCTTTCTAAATGTCCATTTAGTTTCAATTTAGTATCAATAGCACTAAAGAAAAAGGTATTTAGCTACTGTTTCTTCAGCATGTATAGACCTATCCAGTATTACGGCCGCTATATTTTTTGTAAGAGTTACCTTTTCTAATCGGTTAAAAGGCACTTCAGGTTTCGTTTTCAAGCCATTTTATCATGCTATAATTTTTCATGTTTTCCACTAACGTTGCTTACGCGAAGCAAATAAAAGATTGACACCGATACTTGTTGTAATGATGTTATGGCAAGAACTTCTTACTGACTTGCTTTTAGACACCTGAAAAGGTATTTTCACTAGTTTTTACCCACACAATTTCTCGTATAATATCGTCCTTGAAGTCCTTGATCAGCTGATTAGTATTGAATTGTATCATAACTGTACGAAGTCATAGTCGTTGTCAAACGCATAGACCATGATCAGGATGGGAACAACTTCTCATTTTAAAGACATAATACGCATATCATTAATTTATCGCTTGAATTTTTAAGAACCTTTTAATTATCTGAAAAATTCTAAAAGTAAACCTTGCAACTGAATCGTACAAGGGATTAATAGGAGGTCATTCAATAGCTGAGTAATAAAAAATTCCCAGGGTTGGTTGTGTATATTGTGTAACATCAAGGATGGTGAAACGGTCATAAGAACCCCCCCCCCCCCTTCCCTTTGATGTTTAAATGCATTTACAATACTGCTATGAAATTGTTTCAACATTTATTCGTGAATAACGTACAGCAACTGAACAAGATTAATGAACAAATAAAAATATTATTTGAATAAGACACAAAATTGAACTCAGATTACAATCAAATAGATAATTAGAATTGATTCATCACATCTGGTGCATCAAAATTGGTACCGTATAAGTTTTACATTATATGGGTATTCAATATACATGTAGGCCATGTCTGTTGCGTAATCATATTTTATTAACAGAATAAAAATTTATTCAAACAAATACATGTAACAAGTTATGCTGTCACAATACACGTATCAACACTTCGCGAAAGTTACGTCCCTTGTCCCGGATAAAAATCGTATTTCCCTACGTTGGCCTTTGTAATTTTCCTATCTGTAGCTTTGACATCTGTTATTTTTCCATCAATTGCAGTCAACTACAATATGCCCCAGATTGGGGCAACCCATTAACTTGTATGAAAACTTGGTAATTGGATAAAATTCAAAGTAATAACATCTTACATTTGGTAAAGTAAAGAAGGAAAACTTGGTTTTTCACCGATTGACCTTTGGCTGACCCCGCAAAGGGACGTAACTCGTGGCGAAGTGTTGATAGGTGTATTGCATGAACTTGTATTTAAATTTTACCTATAAGAAAATTGAATTATTAAATTTTGAGCCTTATAATGAATTATATCACTATGCACAGCATTTATAGAGTTATCAAAAGTAACATGATAAAATTTTAGTTTTGATGAAATTTTTGCACATTCTTCTTGGTTTTATTGAACTTTCTTTTTTAGTTATTAGTGAAATCCTAAATTGTTAATAATGAAGAAAACACCTTTTTTGGGGTCCAAGAATTTGTGGACTGATACATATGATAGAATGATTACAAAATACTATAAGGCAGAAAAGTACCTCGTTAGTGGCACTCTTTTAGGAAAGACACCTTTTGTGTCCAATGAATGGGAATGGAACTACGAAATTAAAGGTTGGGAAAGTTTTTTATTAAGGTCTTCCGTTTCAGACGGAAGACCTTATACTGATTGTACTGTTTATTAAGGTCTTCTGTTTCAGACGGAAGACCTTATAGTGATTCTACTGTTTATGATTATTATTATTATTTAAGGTCTTCCATTTCAGACGGAAGACCTTATAGTGATTGTATTGTTTATTAAGGTCTTCCGTTCCAGACGGAAGACCTTATAGTTATACTACTGTTTATTATTATTGAAGCAGTGATTGTACTGTTTATTATTATGTCTCCGAACACATAGTGTCGGAGACATATTGTTTTTGCTCCGTTTCTTATTAGAGTCTTCCGTCTTCAGCGGAAGAACCTTCTATTATTCTATTGTTGATTTTTCACTTTTCTTTTTATTATTTTTTTTCCTTACCGATTTCGTGCAGAGCATTTCTCAGATATGGCTGGATCGATTTGCTTCAAATTTTCTGGGGTGATGCGTTTTCACCTGAAGTTTATATATCCATTTTAATTTTTGAAAATTCACTTCCAGTTGCAAGTTACGTCCGATTTTCCGTTTTTAAAATGACATTTTGTCCAGACGTTTTTTCATAAACGATTAAAGATTGAGTCTTGAAACTTTCAGGGATGATAGATGGTGACCTGTAGCTCTGTAATAAGGTTTATCAATGCAATCCGTCACTTCTGGTCGTCACTGGAAGTGAAGAAAGGAACGTCAAATTTCAAATTTATGTTTTTGAAACAGATCTTGCATAGATTGATAAAGTCTCTTTAGGCGTTTCAGAATATGTTAGACTTACCGGAAGTTTAACCAGCAACTTCCGGCTTTTAGAGAAAACTTCGAAAAATTGGTTTTTGTTTGTCTTCGTATATCTCACTTATTAATCAAGTTTTTAATACGATATTTACAGATATTATTGACATTATCCATCTCTAGGGTACCATTTCATATTATTTCAAAATTCACTTCCGGTCGCGAGTTACGGCCGAATTTCCGTTTTGCAAATAACATTTTGTCCGTGCGTTTTCTCATAAACGGTTAAAAATTGAGTCTTGACACTTTCAGGGATGATAGATGGTGACTTGTAGCTCTGTAATAAGGTTTATTATTGCCATCCGTCACTTCCAGCCGTCACCGGAAGTAAAGAAAAGAAACGTCAAATTTCAAAATTTTGCTTTTGAAACAAAACTTGCAGACATTAATTAGGTCTGTTTTGGCGTTTCAGAAAATGTTAGAGTCGCCGGAAGTTTAACCAGCAACTTCCGGTTTTTAGAGAAAAACTTCGAAAAATTGGTCTTTTTTTGTTCTCGTATATCTCCCCTATTGATCATCTTTTTAATACGATATTTACAGATATTATTGAACGAGTCTAAAGGCAGCTCCCTGCACACCATGTGACCATAATTGTGACGTCACACACAAAGTGAAAGTAGGCCTAAATTCTAGTAAGAAAACGGTCAAATCCCCGTCTCAGTAGTCTCTTTTGCTTTTTAATTTAATGTTATGATATTTAATGTGTTACTCAAGGTAACAAAGATATTAACTTACTTGGAATGCTAACCCAAAGTATAAGTGGTTAAAGATACATAGACCGATTGAGCACTGTGGGATTTAACCCCCCCCCCCCCCCCACCCCACCCCAAAGGCCAGCTTTACGTTGCAGAGTACACCGAAATTTAGATAAGAAAAATATGTCAAGTGCCTGTGATATTTTGGTAAATTAAGACATACATGTAAAAACACAATAATGACCACATAGAATTAGAATATTTATTCAACCAATTTGTGCCCCCAAAGGAGCATAATGATGTACATTGACAAAGTCCAAAATCACAGAAGCACATGGCAAAGGAAAACAAAGACAATTGCACTGCATGATGAACAGAGAGTTAGCCATTACATCTATGAATAAATAACAAGAGGTACTGTGAGCAATGCTCCCTAAGAATACCCCCCCCCCTTACCCCAATCTCCCAAAGGGTGTTGTTAATAGGTATAAATTACCCCTTTCCTGAGTGTAAAAATATGGTATGCCTTTGTAGAAGAAAATGGAGGAAGATATAGTCCGAACACAAATCCATGGTATAAACCTATAATTTTGACCTTGAGATCAAAGGTCAAGGTCATAAAGAGGTTATGAATGTACATGACACATAGTCTCATGGTGATACATCCATGTCTTATGGTATGACTATATGTCAAAACCCTTTGATGATATCTTTGATTCAATTGAAAATATCTTTAAATCATTTACAATGCTTTTGTTTAAGGAAATAATGCGCGCATCAATTCTTTTAAAGAGAGCAACAATTCAATTAAAGATATCATTAATTCAATTGTGGATATGTTGAATTGGAGATATCTTTAATTATATTGTTGCTCTCTATAAAAGAATTATTGCTCTCTTAAAATGAATTAAAGATATCATTAATTCAATTGAAGAGAGCAATTATAATTGAATTAATGAGCGCATTAAATCAACTATTGATCTCATCAAATGAATTAATGTGCACATCAATTCAATTAATGCTCTCCTCAATTGATTTAATGTGTGCATTATATCAATTATTGGTCTCTTCAATTGAATTGTAGCACCCATCAATTCAATTGTTGATATCATTCATTCATTTGATAAAGAAATCATTAATTCGATTAATGCGCGCATCAATTTAGCTGAAGAATTAATGCTATCATCAATTCAATTAATGCGGGCATCGAATGAATTTATGACATCTTAAAATAATTGAAGATATCTTCAATTGCGAATATTTGTCAGTTGTTTCCCCTATTTCAAACATAGGTGGCGCAAGACTCGTTTACGTCCTTGTTGACTTCCGGTGTACATAAGATTTATAAGAAAGTGTAAGGTTTTTGTTGTGCAAACAGGGAGCGGGGGTAGAATTCCCGAGATATGAAGCTTTTAAAAAAAATCAATTGGTTCATTGTCATCAAATGTGACAGCGACAACGATCGTTTTAAGTTCCACTCAGCGTCGTGTGCTATAAACTTCAGTCTTCAGTTCAGTCCGACTTCACAGATATCAGATGACGACTTTGTTGCAGATAGTACTTACGGGGGATTAAACATTTGCTCTGTAGATCGTAATATTCTGTATGAATGTTTTATGCTGAAATTTTATTTATCCTTAGTGATACAGTCATCAATGATCTTATAATTATATGACCCCCCCCCCCCCCCCCCCCCCCTCTTTCTAGACTAGATCTATAATCGAACAGGGGAAATTTGAGTCCTCAATATATAAACCAAGTATGGTACGAAAATACATTTCAGATGTCATTTAAAAATTAATTTTAGAGTTAACCAAGGTCGTCAAAATATGAATGAACGCGATTGCTAATAGCACCCCCCCCCCCCCCCCCCCCCTCCGCCGTCACTCGGTACGACGACACGACTGTAATGGAGGGGTGGCTATAATCAGACTGTAACTGTAAGGCAGTGAATATTCTTAGGTCTTGTTTTCGTTTTTGATGACTGGATTGTAAATTAATTTCAACACTTTACTTTCATTGTTCAAAAAGTGTTGTAAAATATTGTTTGAATTTCAGGGAAAACAAGTCTGGATTCTTCAATAGTCAATACGTATGAAATTAATCAAAATATGAGATGAAATTGTCAAACTTTCATAACTTATCAAAGTTTGCATTATCATAGTTATGTTGTTATGTCATGTTTATCAACTGACCCACGGAAGTACAGGCCAATACGTCAAAGAAACGAATACCAGTCCTAGCCTATTTTAACTGTTGACGCAAACCAGAAGAAAAATGCATCTCAAGAGATTAAGATATTTCTGAATTTTTTAGAAATAAAATTTGAATGATATCTATTTTATCAAAATTAAATGCAAATTCATAAAGCTATAAATTTATCCAAGTGAAGTAAATACAAATTTCACTATCATATATACAATGTTGTGTTTATAATAAAAGCCACACATAGGCATATTGTTCATTGTGGTTTTTATTTTTAAAAATCATTGCATTACGTTTTTCAATATTCACTTGTAACTTCGATTTCAATCTGAAGTATGAACATTCAAATTGACCTTCAAATTGAAAAGTGTACTACATTTGTTAAGTGATGTATTTTAGTATTAAATCATTCATATCATGAACTGTCATGGTACATATAAACATGATAAATCTTATACATGCAAGGTGAAGATAACGAACAGTGATCAATCTCATAACTCCTACAAGCAATACAAAATAGATAGTTGGGCAAACACGGACCCCTGGACACACCAGAGGTGGGATCAGGTGCCTAGGAGGAGTAAGCATCCCCTGTTGACCGGTCACACCCGCCGTGAGCCCCATATCCTGATCAGGTAAACGGAGTTATCCGCAGTCAAAATCAGTGTGCCAAGAACGGCTTAACAATCGGTATGAAACACGTCAGACAGCATTTGACCCAATGCGAGGTTGTATTGACGTAACATGAAAGTAAACACGGGTCAAATTATGTAGGCCTACATCAGTTTCCTGCAACACCATGGACAAACGCCATTTGGATACAACCATTCCTATACGCAGGATACAGTCGTGCTTTTCACGCAGAGTACAACCAACTCATAGTATATCAATCATAGTATATGGATGGAGACGTGAATTTAGAAGTTGAAAGAAAGCTTGAACTTCCGTCTTAAACTTGCAATCCAAATTGTAATATTCAATTAAAATGTAGAAACTCTAAATTTTGAATCATTATTGTACAGCTAGCATATGGGGTAGTAAAATTTATTTGACCTGCCAATTATTATGCTCTCGCTTGCCCTATGGACTAATAAAAAAGTTAATCGCAAACTGTTTACCTAGAATGTGCTACAGGGGCAGATGAAAACAAGCGGTATTCTCGCGAGATTATACTTACTTGGGTGAAACGTCACCAATAGATAATATATTTCCGGAATAATTGTTGGCGTATAATACGCCATATTCAAATTCGAAAAATTAATCTTAATAAAATATTTTCTAATCGATATAAAATACCTTACATATCCAATTACATGACAAATTTGGCTAGGTACATTTGGAATGAAATTACACGGTATTTTTGGTAGGCTTTTTATCAGAGACATATATTATTTTAGGGCTAACATTGACTATAAATCAAATTTTTTTTTCAATACAATATGCAAGAAAGTTGCCAGAAATTTTACTGAACTTCCATTTTTGTTGCACATAAGAATCTTAAGAGCATCAGACAGACACATAGCATGGTTTTTTTTTCTGAATGGGGGGTGGGGGGGGGGGGTAGCAGAGGATAACTCGCGATCGTCTAAAATTCTTGACTATCAAACGAAAATAAAAAAGGGTCCAAAAAATCCATAACAGATGTTCTCTATTCCAAACTTCAACACCATATATGTAAAGAAGGGGGCGGATTCATCCTACCATGCAATGTTGGGGGGGGGGGGGGGGGTGTCAGCCAGTATATCATAATTCGCAAGGGATGATAATTTACTATGCATGTGAATATAATGGAAAATTCAACTTAATCAAAGTTAAAAGCATCCCGTCTCTGATTTAAAGCGCATGAAAGTAAAGGATAAAATTGGAATGGGACGGTGGTAAAACGGATTTCTTTTAGATCCAGTGGTACAGTATGTATCAATATCTCACCAGAGCTCATAGAATGTAGAACTGACTTCATAATGACTTATGAAGGTGATCGGTGGGGAAATAACATATTCTGGTGATAGTACTGGTTATACAGATATATATTTTGTAGACAGTGGAGGGGTGGTGGTGTGTACACAACATCTGTACACGTACACTACCCACTTCACGTGTCTGTGCATTATGCAAGCACTAGTGTTTGCAAACCTTTATAAGACACATGAACGACTGCATTGAAGATAATGGCAGGGATGTCACTTAGGATCAACAAGCTCCACTTTTAATTTGGTGTCTGTGCTTCAAATAAAGTTTTTCACATCTCCCACAAAATCTTTAAAGAAGAACACTATAACAAGAGATGGGAGATGTCTCTCATTATTCATGGAAGTAATTGTCATTAACACTATATTCTTTTAGCCTCTTTGACAAACTACATAGCATATCATAATTAACTTGCTAATAATGAATATGTAACTCTTAAATTAGGTTAAGAGAATTTGATACCAAAGTGAAGAATATTATATTGTAAAATGTACAAAGGTGCAGCCTTGAAATTTATAAAACATAACAATAATATGATTTCACGAAGTGTATTAATCAGTAATTGACAGTATCACTTATACCATTCATAAATGTATTTTAACATAATGCATTTAGTACTACTGTGTGCTGGATTATTTTTCAACCCCATGTAAATAATGAATTACATTCAAGGGCAACAACTCTTCTAGACACATATTCTATTCTGAACACATTCTCTTCCATAGTCATAAGATATAGATCATCATTTAAACTAATGTGTTAACATGTGCATACCATAGGAAAAGATTTCACACACATATATCATAACCTATTATCCAATGTGGAGATGTACATGGACTCCAAAGTTTAGATATTGTATGTCTAAATATATGTTCATTTGAAATATTAATAAGTACAAATGTATAATGTCAGCTACAATATGAGTTGAGGATTTTTTTCAAGTTTTTCATCGCAAAATCATGATGGTATGTAAATCTATCCAAATACATAAGGGTCTTAGTACAGTTTCCAGCACATCAATTCATATTCCTGGTCATCCTATCTCCAACAATCTAAACATTACTTAGTTCTCTCCATGCCAACACACATAGGACCGAAACTCTCTCCAATCCACTCTGTTCTATTGCTACCATCTTGATCTCATTCAAGTTTCTCCATTCTGCAATCTTTCTTTCTGCTCCTACTGTTCCTCTCCAGGTTGTTTTCGGTCTCTTAAATGCCCTCTTCCCTTCTGGTGTCCAACCTAACGCCATCTCACTGTCATTGTCACCTCTCCTCCATAGTCCTGGCTGCCACTTCCATAATTTTCTGCTACTTTATCCCCAGTATCCTCTGCAAGCATCTGATATGGTAAGCATCTATTGACTTTCCACCTATTCACCTTCCAAGACATGGACATGCAAAATTTCTGAAAAAATAAATGCAAATATACCCTATGATAAATTTTAAATACATGTGTCTTAAACAGTACAAGAGCCCAAAGAGCCACATCGCTCAACGGAGTCACCTTGGCCCTGCCATTGTACAGTTGTTGTGATTTTAAAAAGATTTCAGTCTTTATTCCTATGAAAAATGTTGATCCCATATTGTGGCCCCAGCCTACATGAGCCCCAAAGGATCACAACATTACTGAAAATGAATTCACATTACACAGAAATGCCTCAACACCAATATGATCGACAAGATCTTGCTGTTCTAGATAAGACCAAGGTTACAAGGTAATTGATCATAGTACATGCATGATACAAAAGATCTTGCCATAAGAAATCTATATACAAAATATGAAAGATCTGTCTTAAATAGTTGAGATATTGAATAGGTAAGATTTTTATCAAAAGTAGGTCAAACTTCCAGGTCAAAGTCACAAGATTGAACACCGTTGCATCTCATGAAAGAACTTTTCGTAAAAAATGTATATACAAAATATAAAAGCCCTAGCTTAAATAGTTCAAGAAATATTTTTAAAAAAGATTTTTCCTATATACTTGTATGTAAAACCTTTACCCCCTATTGTGGTCCATCCTACCCTCGGGGCCATGATTTTAACAAAATTGAATCTGCACTATGTCAGAGAACTGTCATGTAAATTTGAACTTTTCTGGCCCAATGGTTCTTGCGGAGATTTTGAAATCCCCCCCCCCCCCCGCCTATTTTTACATTTTTGTGATTATCGCCCCTTTAAAGGGGGCATAATCTTTCATTTCAACAAACTTGATTCCCCTTAACCCATGGATGATCTACGCCAAGTTTGATTGAATTTGGCCCAGTGGTTCTGGAGAAGATGAAAATGTGAAAAGTTTACAGACTGATGGCAGATACAAAGTGATTAAAATAGCTTACTTGAGCTTTCAGCTCAGGTGAGCTAACAATATATCTTTTAAGATGTTTCAGCATATATATATCTTTTATTAATAATAACTTCTTACCCTGTCCCTTTTCTTTTCAGTGGAATGAAATCTGGGTTGTAAGATGGTAGATACATTTTTATCCATTCTTCAACTTTCTGGAAATGTCATTTTGGAGTTTCAGACAGGCTTTGTTTCCTGAAATAAACTTTAATTTAAAAAAATGTTTAGAATTTCTGACTTAATTTTGAACTACATGTATTTGGAATAAGTAAATACTTGGAATGTTCAAGGGACATTATATGGAACGAGCACATGGGATTTTAATATCATTTATATGTATATACTTAGCTGTTACCTTCCCATTGCATGTGTCATGGAAGGATGGTTGTATAGGACATCATCTGCTGATTCACAAGGGCCTTTCTTGTTTTTCCTTGATATTTCGAGTTGTACTCCCTTTTCGTCTCAATTACATTGGTTTCCATCTCATGATCTGTCTGAATATTGAAACTGTTATAAGATTTCTCATATGAGTTAAAATGTAGATATTACTGGAGACCATTATTTTCATATAATTTTTCCATTTAACAAGCCTAAAAAATCTTGTATGCAGATGCTTTGTGTTACCACCATGCTTTTGACCTTCAATTCTTATTGAATCTAATCTGGGTAGATCTACAATTCACACTTGCCTTTTATATTGCATCAAAATTATTTGCCTGCATCATTAAAATTGCATGTGATGCACGTTATACGTATAATTTACACCTTCTTTGAAAAGTAACAAAGTCAAATGCCATAGTAAAAAAAAAGACAAGAGGCCCAAGGGCCTAGAATCGCTCTTCTGATAAATTGTACAACCCCACCATTTCTATTCTTAGCCTCTTAGTATTCTAAATCTTTAGTTAAATCCTAAGAATTCAAAAAAAGTAGGTCAATGTGACCTACTTTTTGGTTTACACATTTTGAGAACCCAAGAAATATCAACTGACAAAGTTTGATGATTTTAAGCCAATTAGTATCTGAATATTGAAATATAGCTGTCAAATTCCAATCGTAGGTCATGGTGACCTACTTTTTGGTCAGCGAATTCCGAACATGCAAGACCCATCAACTGACAAAGTTTGATGACTGTAGGTCAAATAGTATCTGAAATATATAAATATAGCCGTCCAATTCCAAAAGTAGGTCAAGTTGACCTACTTTTTGGTCGAAACCCTTCGAACATGCAAGACCCAACAACTGACAAAGTTTGATGACTGTAGGTCAAATAGTATCTGAAATATATAAATATAGCCGTCCAATTCCAAAAGTAGGTCAAGGTGACCTACTTTTTGGTCGACACACTCCGTAGACTCAAGATACATCAACTGTCAAAGTTTGATGATTGTAGGTCAATTAGTGACTGAAATATATAAATATAACTGTCAAATGCCAAAAGTAGGTCAAGGTGACCTACTTTTTGGTCGATACACTCCGAAGACTCAAGATGCATCAACTGACAAAGTTTGATGATTGTAGGTCAAATAGTGTCTGAAATATAGTAATTTAGCTGTCAAATACCAAAAGTAGGTCACGGTGACCTACTTTTTGGTCGACACAAAGCGAACACTGAAGACGCATCAACTGACAAAGTTTGATGATCCTAGGTTTTACAGTGCCCAAAATATGCATCTAAAATTGAAAATGTTAAATTTGAATATCTGCAAAATTCAAAAAGTAGGTCACTGTGACCTACTTTTTTTATAAATATGTTTCAAAGCCTCAAGATGCATCAACTTACAAGATTTGATGATTCTAAACTTCTCGGTATTTGAAATAACAACTTAAAATATATCTATAAATGATAAGCCATAAAATTCAGAAAGTAGGTCACGGTGACCTATTTTTCAGTTGACGCATTTCAAGGTCCCATGATCCACCAACTGACAAGTTTTGATGATCATAGGCTTCAAAGTGTCCAAGATATGCATCAAAATTAATTTTAAAATAAATACCTGCAAAATTCAAAAAGTAGGTCACCGTGACCTACTTTTGAGACAACTTGACACAAGGTCCTAAGATGCATCAACTGTCAAAATTTGATGATCCTAGTCCTTATAATTACTAAAATATCAAAGATTTAAGGAAATATAAATTTAGGTCAACTTTGAAGTGACCTTGAGACCACGCCCTTTGCCCCAGGGTAATGCCTTGAACAATTTTCAATCTACAACATATCCTGATCCTTATGTGTAAGTTTGGTGATAATCTGCCCAGTGGTTCTTGAGAAGAAGATTTTTTTAGCAACCACTACTTTTGTTTGTATTTTCCTGATTATCTCCCCTTGTTAAAGGGTCACATCCCTCTATTTAGTATGTATGAAAGCCCTTGGGCCAATGATACCCTGTAACAAATTTGAAAAAAATTGACCAAGGGGTTCTTGAGTTATAGCCCTTTTTCTAAAATGTTTACGCACACCGCACAAATGGCCATAGCATTAGCTCTTTGAGCCTTCGGCTCAGAAGAGCTAATAATATGGTAGATCCATGAAAGTAGGTTCAAAGTAGCTAATCACCTCCATTATAGTAGGATAAACTTCCTGAAGCTGGAATATTACAAAATTTTACTTATTAGATTTAGAGTTTGATACAATATTTTTAATAGATAAAAAACACCCTAGACATTTGTTCCTTACATTTATATTTACTAGTACCTTAATTTGCTAATTAATACATGCAAAGGTAGCAGTGTGTTTACTACATTCTTTGGTTGTGTGGCACTAGCACCTATTGTTTTCAAGATAAAAGATCTCCAACACCAGGGATTGAATCTTCAATTTATGCCATAAAGTAGTAGTTAGGAGAAACAAGTAATGTATAAATTCATTTAATTAAAGAAAAAAGTAATTAGTTAGTATGATCTATCTCTGAATACCATAGAAGCATAGCAGGGTTGGGCGGTTAAAACCGCACCCGGTTTTAACCAGTGGTTTTAACCGTCCCGGTCAATACTCCCCAAGTGGTCAATAATGGTCAATTGTGATCTAAACTGTCCATTTTCCTATTTTTGTACATTTCTTGCAAAGATAAATTAAGTCTTTTCATTATATGGATCAATTGTTGATTAATATTTTTCATTAGATAATCAAATGTAATTTCATAAGTTTAATATATTTGGTTTGCTAAAACTGACCGAAATATCTTCAGTACCTACCAGAGGGTCACAGTTTTATAACATAGCTTGATTATTGGAGACAGACCTCTTAATACATGTACCTGGACAGATTAAGAATAAAAGGTAGCTGGACATTACCTGAGCCCAGGAAGCAGAGTGGACAGGTGTTAATAAGCATAGGCTGGGACCAGAGATTACCAGTGTACCTGTTATTGTTATGAAAACATCACTAACCCACCCTCAAATGTTTATTCAACAGTTAAAATGAAAATTGGTGAAACAATACTTATGCTAAGGTAGTTCTTGTTAAATTAAGGAATTTGAACAGAAACTTTTACATCTCCCCAATTCAACAGAGTCATTTGTACATTATTTATGTAATATTATGACTTATAAGTATATTATATATACCAAAAAATTTTCAATCGACCAGTATTAACCAGTAATGACCACCGGTCTCATATCGACCACTTTTTTCCAACCCTTCCCCGGGCATAGACATATAACAGATCTATATGTTGTTCGTTATATATGTCTATGTGAATACATACTGCAACTTTGCATTCTGAACAATTAAACATATACACATTTATATAATTATACAAGTCCATATTGCTCTTTTTCCAGCCAATTGTGCATTTACTAGTTCTGGTATACATGCTATAACTGATGAATTTGATTACATCCCTCGCCCCATTTTCATCTTAACACTTTAGCTCCCCCCTGTTGATGTCCACTCCCCCAAATCAATGTCTACTTTCCGATTTTTTGCTGGGGGTTGGACGAAAATACAATGATCATCTCGATGTAATGGGATTGTGAAACCAGTACGACCAGTAGGATAATTTGGTTCAGACAGTCAGTTTTGCATTTCATTCATGCATAGATTAGCCCTACTTACCTGATCTCACCTCTGATATGTCCAGGGATCTATGTTTGCCCTACTTTCAGTTTTCTATTTTTCATGGGATTTATGCGATTAATCGTTGTTCATTATTTTCACTGGTCTACATAACGGTAAGAAAGAAATAAAGAAGTTTTTCCTTCAACGTATCCGCTTCGTATGTTTATTGCCGCCATTGCGCACTAGCATTCCGGATAAATACTAACTACCGGATACGTCTCTTTCATTTCGTTCATTTCCGCGCAAGACCATGGGTTGTTTTCATCTGCCCGTGTAGCACATTCGTTTACCTATCGTGACGACATCACGTAAGTGATATAAGTTAAAACACGCAAATAAACTGTTTAATATGGTATGATATATCATGTACTCTATACATGTGCCTTCTCTATCGTGAATTTTATTTCATAAAGAGAAGTTATACATATACATTCACTATTACTACACATTTTAACAGCTTAATAACAGAATTTCAGATATATATGGATATATTTATAATTGATATTCTTAATCCTCGATCGAGAGAGGGGGGGGGGGGGGGGGAGGGCGCATCTTATTGTTTTAAACATATGCAATTCAACAACTTATAAAGAATTATGATGTATTGTATTGTAACGTGTTTTCTAAGGGTTCATTTCAAAGGATAAAGGGATCTCGTGAACTCTAAATATATATACATATATGGAATTTTCCTCGGGCTCTACTTGGGCCAAAAATTAAATACATAGAATCACTATCATTTACAATGATTATTCTGATTTACTGGAATACTTGTCCCGGGTTCTGTTTTTCTTAAAAAATACACTGGGACACAAGCCGAGGTTCTATTCACACGGTTCTGTAGAGATGGCTGGGCACTTTGCACCTGGTTCCGAAACTAAGTTCCTATTGCTTGTGAGTACTCGGTGCCTCACCCTTATTCAGGATTACTACACCTTGTATCTCACCACAATTCCTTAGTTTGACTTTCAACAGTGGCTTATATTTCTACCCTAACCTTTCAAACTCTTTTCACTATTAATTCTTTAATAGTTTACCTTCTAATTCTGGCTTACTTCCACCAACAGCGGGCTGCTTACGAGTGATAAATGTGCCTCTGCAGCTTTTTATATAGCAAAGGGTTATACCCATTCAAATAGGGGTAAACAGGATCTCGGACTATTCCATTAGTCTGAGTCACTTTAGTGTTTGGAAGGTATAGGCCCATTGTATAGTTCATTGCTCATTACAGTATATTATATATTCAACCTAAACTACTGTTTAAGTATGTAAACTTCACCACGAAGTAGTTTATAATGAAAAACGTTCAATGTGTATTGAATGTCTTTATTTAATCGATGTGACAGAGAAAATTCGGTTACAGCTGAAACTCTCAACGTGCTTTCCTTCCCGCCCAGAGAGTCTTGCAATGCGTTTTCTAAGTTCGTCTCTAAGCGCAGTGAGGTCCTACGAACCGTAATCCGCCATCGTTACTAAATATTCAACAACTTTCTAATCTAAACATGTCCTTCCGACGCTCTCTTAAACTTGAGGTTAGAAACGCATTGGACGTTAACGGATCGTGCGCCACCTGTAACCAAGGGCGAGTAATTTGAAGTTTGATTTGCCATTATTTGAGTTTATGTTAATTTGGCACTCCATACATAACTCTTTGGCTTCTTAATGCTTGTTTTGAAATAGAAAATATACTTTTGAAAATACTGATATTTAAATGCTCTCTTTGGGCCTCATCAGTCAGGTAAGAGAACATATATTTATTCCTGAGACCTTCCTGGTGCAAAAATGATTTAAAATATATGGTTAACTTTTCTTTTAAAAAGCATTTTTTTTTTAAATAAAGCAAGTCTATAAAATGAAGTTTAAAGGCAAGGCACCAAGAAGGTTTCGGCCCTCATAAATAAAAATGGGAACAGTGTTTTCATAATTTTATCATCAGAAAAAGTCTATGGTTTGGAAGATTATCAAGTAAATTATGCACAATATCAAGTTAAAAGTACAATACATTCAATACATCAAACAAGAGAAGTTTTCATGTAAAAATTCCAACACATTAATAAGTAGTGTTAACATTTAAAAAAAATTATTATACTGAAACCTTTGAAAAAAAAAAAACTTGTCAAAGAAAAAAAAAAAAGGGCCTATCAAAGGTTTCAGGTAAGAAAGCATGCAATAAATAACCAAATTAAGAATTATTTGCATATCAATTTGACCAAACTATGTTATGTGTTAATAAACCTGATGCCTATAAATTAATTGAAATAAAAATGTAACTTAAATCTTTTAATATTATCATGTGGATCCTGTGTTAGCATTTAGGCTGAATCAACTTATGACATCAAAATTTATTGATCGATATTGAACATGTTCAAGTACATGTAAGTAACTGTGTATCGTATTGATACATTAACTCCTAACATTGTACTGGTCAAGCAGTTTATTATTAAGTAATCCACACAGTATTGTTTTCCAAATGTTTTGTTCAACACATGGCCTGATTTAACATGGGTATATACCAGAAATGTGAATTTTCCAAGAGGGTCTCCAGGGAAATTTAGGCAGTAAATTGACACATTAAATTTTTTGAGGCAAGAAATTAAAACACAATATTTATTATAGCTATTTAGTATTAGTTTTCTCTTCTCAACCCTCTATGGAATGTATCTATCAAGTCCTCTTTCAAGGGTAGATAATTCTTGGTGTAGCACCAAACTTTGGTTGACTATTGAGGTTGTTTTTGTAGATCCTATTTTGTAGATTCTATTAAATAAATAATCAATCAAATACATTCCGTCTCGTAAATGATCGTTTTACTGCCACAAACTACAGTGCATTAGCCAATCAAAATGCATTTTACAAAACAGTTGCATTAGAATGTGGTTTTTTTGGTATTCAAACTCAACCTTACCACTGAATAAAAGTCTCAAACACGTACTGGTTTTCTTTGTACAATATCTTAAGCACTCTGAAAGAAATTAATTATGTGGTTTAACACCATCCTAAGGAAATGTTAAGGTGGACCTTTCTCACACAATTTTTTTTAAATGCTAGAATTTTCCCAGTGTTCCACCATACATCACCAGCTTCCATATGAAAATTTGCAAAAAGAAGGGGACCGGGCCCCATAGCCCTTTACTCTACAGGCTTGCATAAATACACATTTATTATGACAAATAATTTATAATCAGAAAGCTAACTTGAGTTTTTGGTTAAGGAACAATAAATATAACAAATAATAAGATCAATAAATAACTTCAAACAAAAAGTTAACAACAAGAAAAGAAAAATAAAAGAAATTCTAACAAGATGTGTTTGTGAAACACAAATGCCCCCGATAATGGCCAATTCCGAAAATGGCCAAGGTCACAAGGGCAAATATCTTGGTACCAGTAGAAATATCTTGTCAAAAGAAATGCTCATGTACAATATGAAAGCTCTAATATTTACCATTTAGAAGTTATGACCAATGTAAAAAAAATAATTTAAAGTAGGTCAAATGTCAAGGTCAAAAGGTTCAATACCAACGGAAAGATCTTGTAACAAGGAATACTCATGTGAAATATCAAAGCTCTATCTCTTACTGTTCAAAAGTTATTAACAAGGTTAAAGTTTTCAAAAAGTAGGTCAAACTCCAAGGTCAAGACATTGATCCCCTATTGTGTCCCAACCCTACCAGGGGGTCATTATTTGAACAATTCAGAGTATGCATTATGCCAAGAAGCTTTCACATAAGATTTACCATTTTTTTGGTCCAGTTGTTTTTGGGAAGGAGATTGTTTAAGATTTGTTGCAATATATTCCAATGTAAAACTTTGATTCCCTATTGTAGCCCTACCCTACTCCTGGGGTGATGCTTTCGATCATTTAGAATCAACATTATATCAGGAAGCTTCACAAAAGTTTCACCTTTTCTGCCACGATGGTTCTTTAAAAGAAAATTTTTAAATGACCCCACTTTATTTTTTGCCTTTTCTTGATTATCCCCCCTTGGAAAGGAACTGGTCCTTTGTATGAAGAATTGAATGCAGCACGAAAAACATCTTTTCAAACAATGTACAAAATCTATATTATAAAAATACTGCAATGATTATGCTTAAAATAGAAATATTCTTATATTCTTTTTGTTTTCATTAAATTCAAGAAAGTAAATACGGTTACAACGGTACTATAAAATAAGTCATCATTACTTCATTACTAAAACTATAAAATAAATGCTTTTAATAGAGAAAAACAACAATGTAACAGTGAGGTTAAACACATTCTTTCTCTTTGTGCAAAAATTAAGCCATGCAGTGTGCTATAATTTATTACTGTAATTAAGCTATTTAAGTCATACAAAAATTTATTCAACTCTGGTAGTGATGGGAATTGAACCCATGTCTTAGACTGTCCGTACACTACCTATAATGGTGTTAGATTGGTGTAGTAGAAGTGTTAAAAAGTGTTAGAAAGTAGTAAAGATTTCAGCAAGCAGAGAGAAAGAGCTTCAATTGTGTTTTAAAGAAATTGGGAAAAATTAGGTTGTTTTCATACTAAATTATATATAACTCATCCCCAGCCATCACCATCAATATATAATATTTTAAATATATCATGAGAAATATAAAGGAAAATGTGCATAAAAAATAAAAATATATGCAAAGCAAACTAAATATATATATATATATCTAAGGCATGTTAATGTATATATAAATTGCTATTCTGAGAATTAAACCCATGTCCCCTTCCTCATAAGCCTGAAATAAATTAAAACATCTTCACCTAAAATCGGTATTTCAATCATCAATCTAGTCAAAATCAGACTTTCTTAAATCCACACCGTATACTCTGCGTAAGCGATTGTGAGCGTATCTTTGGGTCGGATTTTAATTAGATTGTTCAATCATCTGTCACAAAAACGTAACAATAGTTCAATATCTTGCAATTGCTTCAATCATAAAATGCCAAAATAAGACTAACTAGAGCTGTCTCAAGGATTATGGACTGATTACCCTGCAAGGTAAACAGAAAAGGTTCACTTTAAAATAGCTTAAAGAACTCAGCTATCTTGTCCAAATTCCCAGGGCCTAAGTCTTATAGAAATGTTATAAGGAATGAATGCTGTTACACTTCTTGTTGAGAGCAATAATTGCAGTGAGTATGAAATCCATCAACAGTCCAAGCATCAAATTATCATGGACCAAAAACATTTAAATTCTCAGTTCTATGACCATGACTTTATGTTCCTCTTCCAATTCAAGGTTTTGTCCTTTCAAATTTTAAATTTCTAAGATATATCTCTGAACTCTGAGACCTTGACCTTTGTATTAATGACATTTCTTTCTAACTTTGTTAAAACAATCATAGTGCAGGGTTGTTACACCTCTCAAAGTCACAAGTATCATTCATGTCTTGTATAATCTTCTGAAGTTTTTTTTCCACAACAAAGTTATGGATATAGCATGAATTTTATACTTATAAAACTGGTGATCTTGACCTTATCTGAATTACTCTGGGTTAGGGTCAGGGCATACCTTTAAGTCTAAAGTACCCTTTATCTCAAGTATAAGCTTTCATTTTTTTTCATTTCAAAGTATATGGCTAAAACCATATTTTAATATGTTACTTAGTACCCTGTGACCTTGTCAAAAATGACCTTCTTACTGGCTCAAGGCATATTTCTGATAGGAGGTTCCTTGTGGAAGCGATTTAATTTATAATATTGACATTTACAAATGTTTTCTCTTACATAACACTATTTGAACAATTGTGTGTTTAATTCTGTGTTTAAAAGGGTTCGTCACGTGACAATAAATTCATTGTTTAGTCATAAATGATCAACGTAATTTCACACTGACGTCATAAGATATCGACCTGTTCTACATATTCAATTCATACCGTTGAGTTTTTAAAAAAATAATTCACTTCATAAGTTTAAAACTATAGTTCGCAAAGATTTGTTATAAATCAGTCACAAATATAAGAAATAAGGTATCATTATCAAACATATATATAGGGATGTAAATATGGGTCGGTATGTGATAAAATCTACCATAAAGCCATTTGGGCTATTTTTAAAATGATACCTTATTTCTTAAATAAAGATATATATATTATAAATTTTTCTCCCACAATTTTTTTGGCTGGTACAATCATGATTTCACCCAGGTAAAAGTACCAGGTACTGACATATTTTGAAAGGCCTGCTTTCCAAGAAGTTTCTTGGTACCATAATTATGTTTAGCCATGACAAGAATTTTACTCATCAAATCTTGTCAAAGAAGTTATGTGTTAATTGTGTTAAATTTTGGCAAATTATCAACATGGAAATACGAGGTTAAAAAATTAAAATGGTATGTACATTAAATCTACTAAGCTCTAAAAAAAAAAAATAATATGATTAATAGTTTCAAAGATCATCTCCAGACAAAAAAAATCTGCAGATTGACAGAGAGACAGTTGGACAAAGTGAGTTCAATATATTCCCAAACTTAATTTGGGGGATATAAATTTTTTTATTGACTTGGATAATATGCTGCTGGCCTGAGTAACCATGTGTGTACATTCATTTAAGTGGTGGTCTCCTGTGTGTTGTGTCTATTTCATATTTTTTAAAGTTTTAACTTGAATGGAGTGTACAGTTAAAATAATAACACTTTAAGATGTTGTCTCTAGAATTGTATATGGCTGTACTGGAAAAGCTGAGTGACAAAATTAGAGAAAAAGATTTAGTGTGACTGTGTCAATGGTAAACAACTTAAAATACCCTGGTACTAAAGAAATTTTTATTTGTTTTCCAAAGGAGTGATCAAAGGCACGGTGTATTAAAAAATAAGGATAAAATCTAACTTCCACAACATTTTAACATCACATTATAATTCAACAAATGACTAAAAAGGAACATACCACAAAGAAAATAGCTAGCGCAATCATGACTGAATTTGTTTACCGTTCAGGATTCAAAGGGAAAGAAAAAGTTACAATGCGCATGCGCAACTCTGAAGCAGGGAGCTGCCGAAAGTTGAATTCGATATTATTGACATTATCCATGTCTAAGATACTCTTTAATACTATTTCAAAATTCACTTCCGGTCGCGGGTTAGGGCCGAATTTGCGCTCTTCAAGTGACATTTTGTCCGGGCGTTTTCTCATAAATGATTTACGATTGAGTCTTGAGACTTTCAGCAATGGTAGATATTGACGTTTAAACTCTGTAATAAGGTTTTTCATTGTCATCCGTCACTTCCGGTCGTCACCGGAAGTGAACAAAAGAAACATCAAATTTCAAAGTTATGCTTTTGAAACAAAACTTGCATTGATTAATTCGGTTTCTTTCGGAGTTGCAGAAAATGTTGAACTTACCGGAAGTTTAACCAACAACTTCCGGTTTTTAGAGAAAAACTTCGAAGAATTGGTCTTTCTTTGCTATCCTATCTCTCGCTTATAAATCAAGTGTTTGATATGATTTTCGCATATATAATTGACATTATCCATCTTTAGAGTATAGTGAATTATTTTTTTTTTTTTTTTTGAAAATTCACTTCCGTTCGTTAAATATCTACGATTTCCAGGTATTTTTCTCCAGGCGTTTTCTCATAAATAATCAAAGATTGAGTCTTGACACTTTCAGGAATGTTAGATGGTGACTTGTAGATGTGACATACGTGTTTCATTTTTCTTGCCGTCACTTCCGTCATCCGCCGGAAGTACCATAAAAATATGTAATTTACATTATTTAAAAGAGTGTAATAAGTCATACCATTTCCACCGGAAGTTGGTTGTTTGAAACCGGAAGTTGTCCAAAAACTCAGTATTTTTGATGGAAATTTTTAGTGTGGGTTCCTACTCGGTCGACTTGGAATTTTTAGTCGTTTTATGGACTCCTGAGATACTCGAAAGTGAATAAAACAAAACCGAAATTGTTTATAATTGATAAATCACGTCTTACATGTACGTGTTTATTTCTTTCATGTATAGTCGTTCTTCACTAATTGAATTCTCCCAGTCAAGACCCTATCTCGTCAGAAATTGGGCGGAAGACCTATTCGTTGCTCGCAACGAGATCATTTCTAGTTATTCTTATTTTCTTCTTATTCTTATTATTCCTCTTCTTTAGTGAGAAATTTGTCCGCGCGATTTTGTGAAAGTGCTTTGACAGATCCACTTCAAACTTTGTGAGCTGATAGGGGGTCATTAGGAGGGGTGCAATCAACTTTTCAAATTTTCAAAATGGCCGCCAAAAACGTCAAAAATTCAAGGTTGTCGGATTTCAACCAAATTCAATTTCTAGGGTAATTTAGTGACCCCAAGTCCATTTCCACCATCAAAAATTTCTTTGGAGCCGCCATTTTCAAAATAGCCACCATATACCGAAATATTTGAAAGTGTTAAAATCTCTACAACATTTGGGTTTTGGGGTAAATTGAGGGTCCACAATTCATTTCTAGCATCAGTATTTCCTTCCGATCAATTTTCAAATGTTTCAAAATGGCCACCATTGAAGTAAATGACGGCCAAAAATCAAGTCCGTCGGATTTCAACCAAATTTGGTTTCTGGGGTTTTTTGAGGATCCTGAATGCATATCTGGCATCAAAAACCATTTCTGACATGGGGAGGTGTTCGGAGACATTTGTGTTGGCATCCCAACACAGTTATAGCTCGTTATTATTATTTTTCCCCTTTCGTCTCCGAGACGGTTAGATGGATTTTCATGAAACTTTCACAGATTATGGAGAACGATGGTACCTCAAGGCATTTTTTTCATTTTTTCAAAATTTACTTCCGGTCGCAAGATATGTCCAATGTCCGTCTTTTTAGAAGAGATATTGTCCAGCGTTTTTCTCAGAAACGGTAAAAGATAGAGTCACCAAATTTTCAGAGTTAATACATCTCACTTTGTAAGCGTGCAGTAGGGGGTTAAGAATGTCGACCGTCACTTCCGGTCGTCACCGGAAGTGATTGAATGAATCATAAATTTCAAACTTTTTTCAAATTGAAACCTATATCGGTTTACTATATCTCTTTCTAATTCTCAAAAAATGTTGACCCCACTGGAAGTTGAATCTCCAACTTCCGGTTATATTAAAGAAAGACTATTTATTCTCTCAATTTTCAGTGCCATAAATCTCGGTCATGAAACAAGTTAATGAGTTGAGTTTTACATATAATATAGTCACTATAAATGTCTAAAGTAACGTTAAACATTTTTGTAAAATTCACTTCCGGTCGTTAGATATGGTGTGGACAAATTCAGACTTTGTTTCCCTGATATCTCCAGAACGAGTATAGATATACACTAGAAACTTGCAGGGATTATAGATTAGCGATAGTCCATCTTAAACATATTTTGTATATGAGTGTACGTCACTTCCAGTTTCAACAGGAAGTGGTTGAAAAATTTACTATATTCAAATTTTTTCAACATGATTTCTCAGAGATGTCTGAATGGATTTTCTTGCCAATTATGAAGATGATAGAGAATTGTAGTATCCTTAGACACGATCTTTCATTTTTACAAAATCTACTTCCGTTCGTAAGATATGTCCGAATTCCATTTTTCAAAAACTCATCTTGTCCAGAGGTAATCTCAAAAACGACTAAAGAGGAACAAATGAAACTTTTAGGTATTATAGATCTCTCGGTTGTATAGTGCATGCACATTAATTTGTTTTTCGTTATCACTTTCAGTCGTAACCGGAAGTGATTGAAAGAATCACTAATTTCAAACTTTTTCTTTTAAATTGAAACCTACACTAGTTAATTAAGTCTCTTTCAAAGTATTCAAAGAATGTTGACCCCGTCGGTAGTCAAAACGGCTACTTCTGGTTTCTCGATAAAATACTCTTATACCTTTCGTCTTTGTGTCCCCATAAATCTCGTTTATATTTCAAGTGTTTGATATGATTTTCAAATATCTTAAGAACAGTATCAACATCTAAAGTTAAGACAATTTTATTTTTCAAAATTCACTTCCGGTCGGTAGTAAGCCACTACTTTTTCTTTCTTTAGTCTACTTCTTTTTCTTGAGAACTCTTTCAAATAGAGACGTGAAACTTTCAGGGAATATAGACAATAGAGAGTCGCTGTGGTTTATGGGAAAGGACATCTGAATATTACTTCCGGCCGTCACCGGAAGTTACGAGAAATGGGTGAAAACTTCACTAACACACCTCTCATGTCTTGAAAAGGCACATTCTCTGATATATTTGAATGATTCTCGTAAGAACAGAAAGCTGTGTACCGGAAGTGTTCAAACGGGAGACCTACTCATTAGTAGTAATGAGTATCTAGTTATTATTTTTTCCCCCTTGATTTCTCAGAGATGGCTGGATGGATTTTCCTGAAATTTTCAGGGATAATAGAGAATGAGAATACCTCGAACATTTTTTTTTAATTCACTTCTGGTAGTCAGATATGTCCAATTTCCGGTTTTTTTTAAAGAAGAGATCTTGTCCGCGGGAGATCTCGGAAACGGTTAATGATTAAGGCATCAAACTTTCAGGAATGATAGATCATTACAAGTAGGTTTGTCGAATATGGTTAACTCTGTCAGCCGTCACTTCCGGACCTCACCGGAAGTGATCAAATAAATCAAAAATTTCAGATTTTTTCTATTGACACAGAACGAACATTAGTTTATTGTTTCGTTCTTGTTCTTTTGAAATATGTTGATCCTACCGGAATCAAAAACGGCAAATTCCGGTTTTAAGAGGAAAAACTGGAAAAATTGAGTTTTTGACTTTGCCTTAAATCTCGCTTGTATATGGAGTATTACAAATGATTTTCTTGTATGTTATTGACATTGCAAATGTCTAGAGTAACGTGAAATATTTTGGTGAAATCTACTTCCGGTTGCGAGATTTGCAGTCTTCAAAATGAGAATTTGTTCAAGCTAGTACTCTGCAAATGTGAACGACTGAAATCTCAAGTTTTCAAGACTGATAGTCAGTCATCAGTGTGTTTGCATCATGTGAGAATCGTACGTAGCCGTCACTTCGGGTCGTGACAGGAAGCGATATAAAAATAATTTTTTGAAGTTTTTTTTTTGTTTTGACAGATATTGGGGCTATTATGGATGATAATTAGGTCTTGTTCATGTAAAATATGTCCACTGGAAGTGCCGACCGAAAAACCGGAAGTTGTCTCAAACATGTGTATTTTTTACGAAAGTTAAAAGTATGAATAGTTGAGAATTATTAAGGTGTAGAATGAAATATTTATTCGATTGGAGCTCTTCCGGTCATGACCAGAAGTGAATAAAGACAACAGGAAAGTAATTCGGAAAATAAGACTTTTGACTTTTTAAATAGAGTTTCCCCTTGTTTTGTCGACAAGATTTCTCAGAGATGGCTGAATATTTTCTTTTTAGTCGTTAATTAAGTCCGATTATGTTCCAATGCATTTCACAAAACTGGAACCGAATTTGACTAAAGCAATCTGAACTGCAGTTTATTTCCAACACTGATGGCCTTAATATCAACGGATAATGTGTGAAGAAAATGAACATTCAATTGTACTGAATGGCTTTTGAACTTCCAATCTCAACAGGAAGTAGTATAACGGAAGACCTACTCATTACTAGTAATGAGTTTCTAGTTATTATTATTTTTTTCACTGACGATTTCTCAGAGATGGCTGGATGGATTTTCTTGAAATTTTCAGGGATGATAAAGTAACGTCAAATATCTTTGTAAAATCTACTTCCGGTCGCGCGATTTCCTGTTCTCAAAATGTGATTTTGTTTACGAAATTGCTCAGCAACAGTAAGCATGTGAAAATCGTACGTCATTGTCACTTCCGGTCGCGGCAGGAAGTGATGTAAAAATTGAATTTTTCAAGTTTTTTTTTTTATTTCTACAGATATTTCAACCAATATCGATGTTAGGTAGGACATTTTACCACAATTGAAGAAAACAAAGACATTGTAGTACATGTACCGGTACATTCTTTTTTGTACAAATAAAAAAAAAAAAGATTTCATTCAAGCTTTATTTCATCATTCTTCTACATAGTGAAACAACTGAATTGCCTTCACGATACATACAACGGAATACCTATTTGTTGCTGTTGCAACAAAAATTCTTATTGTTTATTATGGTGGAGTGTAAGGATTTGTAGTTCACATTTCAATTTAATTTGTGCTTGTCAAGAAATTTAAACAGTTGTGAAGTAATCTTTCTTTCCGGTTCATCTCTCTTTTTGAAAAAAGGAGTACATCAACTTTCTAAATTGGAAGAAAAAAATCCGACATTGACGAAATGGGGATATCGATGCAATGTCCACAAATTGAATACGAAAAAAATGTTATAGGATAACGTACATCGGTACAAAAGTGTTGTAAATATATCTAAAAAGTATACAAAGGGAACAGCATACAAAAAGAGCCCCGAAAAGTGCATAATTCTAAAGATAGGGGGCGGAAAGCGAGATCGTACAGTATGTTTCTTACGATGCCGTGTCTATACCGGAAGTATGTTTAACCGTGACGCGTCGATCGTAACGCACGGGAGATTACTCGTCAAGATAATACTGGATAGGTCTATTGGTTCATCACCTGCTGCACTGATTTGTGGAGTTGGAAGTTTTAGAAGATTTAGTGCTATCCCTACTCTGGTCAATTTATTGTTAAATTCGTCTATTTCATTCACAAGTTGTTTTGGTAGTGTAAAGTAATGACCATACCCTGTACTTGAAAGGTACCGGTTAAACATAGAGTGTGGCATGGTTCGATACTTTAATAACAATGGCTGTGTCATTTCCTTCTCGTGTCTGTACTAATGATTTTTCCTCATAAAAATTCATGAGAGCCCTGATCCATAGAAATATTCTCTCGCGTTTCACTCTAAATGCGATCATTCTAGCGTTTTTGTCATAGAGGTGTGCATTAATTTCTTCATAAAGTACTTGGCACCCGTTGGAGGCTTCAGCTTGTCTGGGATGCAATCAGGTTGAACTTTCTTGTAGGCTTCCTCTATAGAAAGATTGGCTGTCGATAGTTTATCCATTGGAAATGACACAACGCGTTACAATCATTTGATAACATGTGATTTTTGCTAATTCATGATTGTGCTAAACAAATGCTAAGAATTGGAGGAAAATCATTATGTAGTCATACAGTACTTTATATCACAACAGAAACCCCTAAAATAACCACCACAGTGTTTTCTAAGAGGATATCATACAACAAAAAAAGCAAACCAATACCTAGAGCTTAAACTTTAGTCAATGTTACAATGACTATACAGTTGCCATCTGTAAGAAACATCGCTGTTTATACTGTACTGACTCTCAGTGTATATTTTTGCAGCAACTAGTCTTAAAATGCTACTATTAAAACAAACAAGAAATGTTTGTCGAACATATACCCCCCCCCCCCCCCATGTGGTGCAAAATTGAAAAGGGTTACACACATGCATCATTTAATTGATAATTGTGCCAAACCAATTCAAGATATTTTCTGCCCAGAGTGGACTGACCCTTGGTCTTTGACCATGTGACTTAAAAATACATAGGGGTCATTTACGTCTTAGAATGTACCAGTGTACCAAGTTTGGTGCCAATCAAGCAACTGATTCTTGAAATACATGTATAATTCTCAGCTGAAAACTTCCTTTAAATTTGAGACCATAAACAGCTGAGGGGAGAACACTTCGCTGTTTTGCACGCGACGCGGTTTCCAAGGATTTTTTGAAGATCATAAGGGGCCTTGAGGAACTTTCCAGTGAATAATGGTATATGAAACATAGCAATTACGAAAACAATTACCGTCTGCTTATCACTAAAACCATAAACAAACATGGCAGAGTTGTCAGCACCTAAAAGATCTTCAAATTGGACAAGTGATGAGAAATTTGTATTAATCGAGGAGGTTGGGAAGCGGGAAGAGATACGTTTGAAGGGGAATGGAACGATAAAAATCGGAGGAGTTCGTAACGGAGGATGGAGAGAGGTGGATGATGTTCTAAATGCGCAACAATATATGTATAACACGGGAAGCAATGCATAGTATAGTTAAATGTTTCAGATTTTGTTTATTAGCACGATTCACAGAATTTGCCTCAAATCCAAATCCGTTCATATTGACCATGAACAGCTCAAAAGTGTTGTTCAATTCTTATATTTATATTCATTTACTAAATCACCGTTTGTTTACATTGCTTATATAAGTTATGAACTACTTGGTTGCATAAAACGAGCTACTAAAATCTGCCTCTGTCAGTCGCATTGTGACGTACGTCAACACATAGACAGGACGTCACACTTCGTCTTACCCTGCCTTTTATCAACATTGCAAGGTGCACTGTATTTTGGGTTAAGAGACCACAAGATTGGGATGATAATCCACGTAAGTTCACAAACTTAATCCGAGGTGTAACTTTTCGAGATCTTGGTAACACATGTTGTATTTAGCCTGGTACCCGAGGCCTTCCGATGTTCAAAGAACGAAGGTCAGGCATCGGATGTCGAATGGATTCTTCCACTGATCAAAATCCAATATGGCGGACTCAATGGTAAGTAATGGGAATGTACGTAAATGAACGTATCATGGCTTAATTAGCTGTGTCACTTTCGATTTTATGTCATTAGTTGCCAGATACAGACCTTAGGAAATGTATAATACTTGGTTTTCCATGTGACACGCTTGTTTGATATAGTCTTATCCCTTTGTATTCAAGTAAGTAGGTGATTCGCCAACTCGCATATTTTTCACGTGTGTTAAATTAAATCTAACCGTGTCACTTCGTTTTTTCTACTATTGATGGGTTGCATTGGGTTGCTGGCGAAGATATATACTGAGTTTTATAGATGACACGCACCAGTTTTCCTATTTTGAACCGACAATTATTTCAGATCGAATTTCCTCGACTCATTCTTGGACAATTTTTTATTACATATAGATCTAATGACGTGCTTTACTTTGATAAAACTTTAGGCTATAGCTGAAGTTTATACGATGATTTTCTTGTGCGATGATAGGGGTGTTTTAAGCTTTTATTGGAGTTATAGTGTACAATTTTACAGATTCTCAATATTATATAATATATGTATATTAATCATTTTAATTTCAGATGAATTTCCATACATATGGAAAGAAGAAACACATGATAGTGGATGAAAAACACCCTCATATATAATGCTTCATGAATATGCAAAACCATGCCAACAGGTATAATATAAGATGTATATATTGCTTGTGTAGTAGATAATAAGGCTATTTATGCATTTTATAATTCAGTAACATGGTGTCTTGACAGTGTCAATTATTTTTATTATGTTGACCTGCCAACTTTATGCTTGATCCAATAGGCTTGATTTAAAGTTTCTGTTGTTACTTTGGTTTAATGTGAATTCCTCTCTGATTCACTTGTCCTGTTTGTCCAAAATTATATTTGTGGGTCAGTCCACAATTTTTATATATTGCCAAAAGTTATACATTGAGGTATTCTATTTTTGTGTTAGCATTATATTGCATTTATTTGTAACTCAAATTCTTTGTCTTCTTTATGAGAGAACTGAGTTCATACACTTCAATTTAAAAATCTTAGGCTGTAGTAGCCAGGAATTCTGTATCACAACAAAAACAAATTTTACATAATGTGAAGTACACAATATGGCACTATAGTAACATTTCATTGTTATGCTTTTGCACAAACTTGTTGGTACTGCTTGGATTTGATACTAAAATTCACACCTGCTAAAGTTTCAAAGAAAAAATGTAGAAGATCACAATCTGGAGAAACCCTCATTCATCCCCAAAACAAACTTTTGCATTTATATTTCTCTCACTGTATTGAAAATTTCAAGATAGTTTTCAATACATTAAAGTTGTGGTACTTGTGTACCAAATTAATGACTCTTAATATAATTTTGTGGAAAAAGGAAAAGAAAGATAACCAGATTGATCTCTTTATTTTACTATGTAGTCTACAGACTCCAGATGGAAAGATACAAAGAAAGAAATTCTAAAGGGGTATTCAAGGACTCATCCTCCTCCAAACCAATTCATATTGGAAGGAATTAACATCCAACTTGAATGAAGAATTACACACAGGCACTTAATTAGGCCCCAAGCGATATAAGTGCTTCTGGAATTACAAACTTCCATAACAGGTTAACAACTATATCAATTTGTTACAGTCTGTTATTGAAGTTTTCCACCTCTTACAGCGATAACAAAAACAATTATTTCTGGCATCTAAAGGTGTTAGAAGTTTATCATATTCTAAAATATGTTCTCTTTGTTAGTGGAAGAAATTCAATCCCAAATTGATTAAATTAGATACTGACAATTTCTGTATTGATAAAACACAATAGTGAAAAATGCTTGATTTTTTGTATGGAATGAACTGACCTACCTTGTTTTATTTCAGGTGCATCATGCAGACCCTTTTAAAAAGGAGAAGCCAGATCTTCAGAAGACTTCCTTAAAAATGAGAATTTTCTGAGTGGAAGTGAAGAATGAAAGGTGAAGATAACGAACAGTGATCAATCTCATAACTCTTATAAGAAGAATGTGGCATGCATACAAGCAGACAACAGCATTCCCTCCCTCTTGTTTGTGTAAGTAAAACCTACATGAATATAAAACTTTAGATGAAAAGGGAAATATAAATTACAGACTTGTTTCATTATTTATCTATGATAAAATAATGACATCATTAATATTTATGATGTATGTGCATTATGTATTTACTACTATTCCTGATCCATATCAATACACATCTTTACTGATTATACTGATGTTTGTGACAATGTTTTTAATTTTTAGATCAGAGGTGAGCTTTTTGAGAAAGACTCATGGAGGGAGTTCGAGAGTGTCAGTTCTCAGATCAAGAAGTTAGCCAACAGTAGGAGGAGTAGCAATTCATTCCACAGTATGACATGAGAAATACATGACAGGAAAAACCTGAAAAAGGAGATTTGGCATTGTTTCATGTGAAAATGGAAGAATCTTTGAAATACATAACACATACATGTTTCAGTTACTTGGGGATAACACTTATGAGGAATTTTGCCATATATCAGATGGGAATGTGTTGCACAAGAAATGCTTGATCACAACCCTCTTTTATTAGAAACCTTTTCTATGCAAATAATTATTGTAAATGAAATTTAGCTATTTCATTAGACTAGTAAACATGTTTTCTGTGCAAGTGTGTGTCTTTGACATTAAATGCTATGATATTGAAGTATTCTTAAACAATAGAAGATCTCTACTAGTTCTTTCAAAGGAAGCCAACAACAGGAATCGAACCTGTTCCTCCATCGTACAGATACGAAAGTGTGCACCAGTACACCATGTTGGCATATATTAAGAACTGGTAGTCTTGGAGAGTAAATATTGTATTATTCTTGTACAGTTGATACTGGTTGGTGTGATATATATATGTATATATATATAATATACATACAAGTATATATAATGTATGCTTCATGTTTGCTAGTCGTTAATAAAGCATTTGAATTGAATATATTCCTTGTTCATGAAGAAAAGTCTAATATTCTGAAATTTAGATAAATCTAGCATTCCTGTATGTGAAATACCTTTAAATCTAGTTGAGAGAAATGTCTTTGTAACCCAGTGATTATCTGGGTCAGAATAGGTCCTCTGCACCTGATTGCATATTATGACAAAAGAGTTAACATAAGAATGATCATTGAATGAGATTATTAACTGAAATTGTGTGGCACAATTAAATAAGAACAGTCTGATCCTCACTGCTCAAAAGGCCAAAGTATCATGTATAGGTCTAAATACAGGCAATTGATGGTGACCCTTGAATATGAATGAATTTTAAACAATAGAGAATCAAATAATGACTGACATATATGATGTACATTAAAATATATTAAGAACTAAACTAGCATAAGATTGCAACATAGAAGGGCCTGAAAACCATTGGATCGAAGTTATTGGGTCCATATGAGTGAAATATTCTCGAGAGGGACGTTAAACAATATACAGTCAATCGATCTTGAGACCAAAACTTATTTCCACATTGTGTTTACATAATTAGTGCATGTAGCTTTAACTTGTATCTTTCTAGAATAAAATGTTATGCCTTGCTTAATATTGATTATTTACAAAATGCAAGGGTGGCTCATAAACAGCTAGCAGTTACAATAATATTTATACTGCTTAACAAGGATAACCAGTCAAAATGAGTCGAGGAAATTCGATCTGAAATAATTGTCGGTTCAAAATAGGAAAACTGGTGCGTGTCATCTATAAAACTCAGTATATATCTTCGCCAGCAACCCAATGCAACCCATCAATAGTAGAAAAAACGAAGTGACACGGTTAGATTTAATTTAACACACGTGAAAAATATGCGAGTTGGCGAATCACCTACTTACTTGAATACAAAGGGATAAGACTATATCAAACAAGCGTGTCACATGGAAAACCAAGTATTATACATTTCCTAAGGTCTGTATCTGGCAACTAATGACATAAAATCGAAAGTGACACAGCTAATTAAGCCATGATACGTTCATTTACGTACATTCCCATTACTTACCATTGAGTCCGCCATATTGGATTTTGATCAGTGGAAGAATCCATTCGACATCCGATGCCTGGCCTTCGTTCTTTGAACATCGGAAGGCCTCGGGTACCAGGCTAATGTTGTATTTTTTTCGGTAGCAGGTCGTTCCGTCCCACAGTCGGTCTGTCCCTAGTCGATCCGTCCCTAGACGGTCCGTCCCATGGTCGATCCGGCCCCTCCAATTTTTTTTTATCAAAGATATAATAAATGATTATTACTTAATAAAAAGGGAAGTTTTTGCACATATATTGCAGTTGAAATGGTTAGAGGAGTTACCTCCCGTTACTTGTTTATGTATTAATACTTAATAATTGTAAATATTGTAATTAATAGGTTAATTGTCAATAGAAATTAACAAGTAACATTAATAAATGATATCAAGTTAGATGATAAGCATTTTCTTGTCTACAGAGGGCCAGTTTGTCGTAATTCTATCATACATTAGTTGGAAACTTGACTATATTGAAGAAAGTGGAGTATATGGGACATTACAACCAAGTGTTGGGAGATTTTTTATGTGCCAGTATTTGAATGAATATTCTGTGCACCCTGTTGTAGTCTAATAGAATCTTCACTTTAGTTTCTAGAAGTAGACTGTAAGTATATCTAGGTGATATACTGTGGTAGTGTAGCCACTTGGTAAAGGTACAGTTGCAAGGGATAGGCAACTGGTTGAAAGGCAACTGGCTAACACTAGAACACCAGGCAGGTGTCGCATAGGCAACTGGTTGAAAGGCAACTGGCTAACAGTAAGACACCAGGCAAGTGTCGCATATTATTGAATGCTTATTGTCAACAGATGCCAGGCAGGCGTCGGATGACTGTATATAGACAGTTGTCACTGGGTAATTGCAATAAGGCACCAGACAGGTGCCATCATTAAAACACTTAGGTCACTTGATTTAAAGACACCAGGCAGGTGTCGCACTATCTGTATATTTTGCTTAATCAAACCTTCAGTAAACTCAGTAATCTGAGCACGGACCTACTGACCGCTAAGGTCCGACACGTTACACAGTTATAGTTATCAAAATTAGATAACTGCCGAAGTTAGACTTGTAAATAAAATTGTTTATACAACCCTTAACTAGGATTTATAATTTTTGTTAGAAGTCCGATGGTTATGAAAATATGTGCTCATTAATTATTGTAAAAACATCGCTATTCAATTTATGTATAGCAATCAATGTAAATGTGTGTTCCATGTCCACTGATCATTGTGAAAACACTTTAGTGAAAACAGTTTTTATAACTGCATTGTTGTGCAACCTTTGATTAATAATTACGAGCTTACAGTAGGCTAACTATTAGAAGTTTTGTTGGGTTTTTTTTTTTTTTGGGGGGGGGGGTTGTTTTTGTTTTTGTTTTTAAACTCCAGAAGTTCAAAGAATTACTCATGATTTGGAAATAGAATGTGGCAGGTATAGAAATATTCCAAGAAATGAGACTATGTAAATTTTGTCTAAAAACAAAAGGTATTCTTTGTATTGAAAATGAAGTCCACTTTATCGAATATTGTGATGTGTATAATGGTCTTAGAAAAAGCTGTCAAATATCAAAACATCTCTTCTTTTTGGGAAATATTGAAGGCTTATTTCAATATGGAGGAACAAATACCTTAAATGCTTTGGCAAAGTATGTTTTTCTTGCTTTTAAAAGAAGAGACATTTGTTTTGATAAACAGTCTCAAGAAGATTAATATGCATTACGTGTGATCAAGATAATTAGTCTGCAATCAAGCCATAAATACCATAGAGCATATTAAAGGATGACTACCTCATGACAGAAGATATCAGCGGCACACACACCATGAAGATGAAATAGGCAAATGAATTAAACCAATTCAGTACTGTAAATAGCACTTGAAAAAATATTATGTTTTCTGGGCCAGATCGACTATGGGACGTATTAACTATGGGACGGATAGTCTAGGGACGGATCGGTAATGGGACGAATCGACTAAGGGACGGATTGATTATGGGACGGAACGTCTAGAAAGCTGGGTTTTTTTTCAAATCTTTGTAAACGCTTACTCAGTCGCGTGCTTTAAACTAGTTCATAATCCGTTCATAGTGAATATGAACGGATTGCGTCGCGTGCTGAAATTGGTTAGTTCCTAGAGGAAAATGCGATTGTAATATAAATATTACGTCATGCAGAGAAACCACTGTCGTGATCGTGTGCAGGATTGGACAAAACAAGATGGCAGACGGCAGTTCCAAACAAGGGTAGGCTCTTAAAATTCTTCATTTTAACGACTTATTAGACGACGAATTTATGAATTTAATACACTGCCTGGCCAGGGAGGCATCATTAAGTTGATTGGTTGTTGGAATTCTTACTTATGTACACTTACAACTGTAAATTCATTGATCGAAGTTGACGATGTTGTCTCGATAGAATTCGAAGCGGGCGAAGATGTTTCTAATCATGTTTTCATGCATTTTAAGAAAGATAATTTCGTTAAAATATACTCTGCACATATCTCTTGATGAAAACTTGACCCAGTGTATGCAAATTGAAATTGAGTGAAATGGATAGCATTATATTTATTTTTATCAGAAAAAGACATTTTTTACATAGGTCCGTGAGTTCGTTTCCATGGTAACCATCATCAAACATATCCTTGCTGGAGACATCATGTTCAAAACCTGTAAAAAACGGAAGGATATGATTGGCATCAGAATTTAAAAATTCCAAAATTGAGTAAAATTGGTAGCATTATATTTATTTAGGCAAATAAAAAAACATTTTTGCCATACATGTTGGTCATTGAGTTCGTTTCCATGGTAACAATCGTCAAACATATCCATGCTGGAGACATCAGATTCAAAACCTGTTAAAAAGAAGTGTATGGTTGACATCAGAATAATTTAAAAATTCCAAAAATTAAGTGAAATGGATAGCATTATATATATTTACCAAAAACAAAGACATTTTTGACATATGTCTGTGAGTTTGTCTCCATGGTAACAATCATCAAACATATCCTTGTTGGAGACATCATATTCAAAACCTGTAAAAAACGGAAGAGTATGACTGACAGCAGAATAAATAAAACATTCTAAAATTGAGTGAAATGGAAGCATTAGATATATTTCAAATGAAAAGGTTGTTTTTCAGATAGGCTTGTGAGTTCATTTCCATTGTAACGATCATCAAACATACCCTTGAACTTGAAAGGAGAGACATCACAGAGTCTTCCAAATCTGCTTCTCCTTTCAATATACATTATAGATTTTAACAGCAACCAAACAACATAACCCTATGACACACAAAATTACTTCAGTTTCTCCATTGTCAGCTTCCCATATTCCAGTATCACCTGCAGATGGTGTCTATGTCTCTCAACTGATTCAATGTTTAAAACCATGTTCTGCATATGATCAATTTTTAAATCAAGGCAAGTTACTGACACATAAATTGTTCTCAAACAAGTTTCAACAGTATTGTTTAAATCCAACATTTTCCAAAGTCTGTGGTCGTTATGATTCCTCTGTTAACTAGTACCTAATCAGGAAACAGAACGCACAATGCTTGTGATAGGTCAACAGGGGATGTTTACTCCTCCTAGAAACCTTGCTGTAACGCTGTATGGCTTTAACTGACGTTTAATCCACGTTTTCCCGCATTTCAATGTGTCAAAAGTGTCTCAGACAACAACACTATGTTTACATTGCCGAAAAGTAATTGAAGTCGTAAAATTTTCGCGATTTGTTTTTATTTCGAATCTAATAATATTTTTAACTTAGCTTATGTAAAATATATCTATAAAATAAATTGCATTGAAGATATTATCTGACATGTACTCAGAATCAAACAGGATATGCGAACGACATAGGATTTATTTACGTCATTCGGAGCTGAGTGGTAATTTCAAAATGGTCAGTCCCGTACATCCTTAAATCGCCTTGGTTAAATAATTATCTTGACTTGAACATTTGCTTATGAGCAGAATTGGATTATGGTCGTTTTTACGATAAACGTGCCGGATTGGACCTCGATTTTGGTTCAGGGTTGGACCCTTTCTTAGATGCATGCATGTTTTCTTACAGATCCAATCAGTCAGTTTTGACGAACCTAAAAGAGCACGTGGAGCAAGGAACTATCAGTAAGCTGGAAGAGCCAGCTTAAAATCATTTATGTGTTTGAGAATTTCACCGTGCACATGAATCTAAAGTTCTACCACACGTTAGAAGGAGCCTTGTTCTTGAAGATCAATATATTGAAAAGTCTTCATTTTACAGAAGTAAATACATTTATATTGTATGTACACATGTAGCTACTATGTTCGATTTCAAACCACTTAACGTTTGTGATATCTGCATGGAATTATTAAAATTGAGAATGGTATCACGTACATATATAATAATCTCTTGAAAAGTTTCCCTATTATTTTAATTCCAATTATCTTGAGTGCATATGTCAAGCAAGGTATCGAGGCCAACTCACTTACAATGATAATTAGTTACTGTAATAGTGTTTGTTGGAATGTAGTAAATATCAGCATTTTTGTATTTTAAAACTTTTCGTTTCTTGAAATTACATTGAATTCAACCTTATATATTGTATATACTTATGAAGAAAATAAAAAGGATATTTTCTCAGAATTCTCAATATCACTCCTGTAGCTGAGATATCAACCTAAATGAAAAGCAGTTTTGTCCATGTTTTTTTTCTTTCAATATTTGCTGTTCAGATGAGAGGTTACTCTTCAATACAATTTTTCTCTAGTTGTTATCATTTCAATAAAAACGCAATAACATTGAAATATATTTAATAACAAGTAATAATTAAGAACACTCCTAGTTTAATGAAATAACAAATCAATATGTGTAAAAATCAATAAAAAAGATTAGCAGAATCTCTGTAAAACAAAGCATAATAATGTAACAATAATCTTTTCAAAATGTGCATAAACGGAAAACGGCTGACATGGTACATGTATGCAATTCGTATTCAGAAAACAATGTACATTTTTTACTTCATGTTTCTTTTATAATGTGCAAAAGCGTGTGTTGCACTGGTCACAAACGAAGACAATTCCTCTGGTTGATGGTTCGTTTTTACATACCTACGCAATCCAGAATTGATCTTGAATTCCTGACCACAAGTTTCGCACATTCCAAGTGTACCGTACCTATCTCATGGAATGAAGTTCTGGGGCTTGATACCCGGAACAAAGGAGGAAATCTGTATAACAGAGTTTGGAATTGGGGAATATGTAAACGGGACAATTGAATTAAGGAAACGTCGAATTTATATCTTTACAGAGGATTATAATTTCTCACGTGTTTTATAGGTCAAAATGACCTTACCGGTATATGTCCTGGATACGTACAGTCAACGTTACATCTGTCGTAAGCAAAGTTTGATGATTTGATGATTCATGTATAGATCTGCTATTGTTTCAATTTGAAGGAGATAGCCAATGGATATTTTACAGTAGTCATTGTCGTCGTTGGGAACTTAAACGACGATGTAATTTGATAACAATAAAAAAAACATCAAAATACAACATGGTCATATTGGAAATGTCTAAGAATCTAAGCTACATTAATCAAATTAAAATATGATGAAATGAAGTCAAGATTCGAAAATATAAAAGATTTTGAAGAAAAACAAAAACTAAACAAGAGGCCCAAGGACCACATCGTTCACCTGAGTCACATTGTCTCATATTTAAATATTTTCCCTATATATTTGTATGCAAAACTTTGATCCCCCCTTATGACCCCATCATACCCCTGGGGGCCATTATTTTAACAAACTGAAATCTGAAATATGTCAGAAAGCTTTCATGTAAATATAATTTTTTCTGGCTCCATGGTTCTTGAGAAGATTTTTTAAAGATTTCCTTTAAATATTTATATGTAAAACTTTGATCCCCTATTGTGGACCCATCCGACCCCGGGGGCCATGATTTGAACAAACTTGAATCTGCATTATGTCAGGAAGCTTTCATGTAAATTTCAGCTTTTCTGGCCCAGTGGTTCTTGAGAAGAATATTTTTAAATGACCCCACCCTAATTTTGCATTGTTGTGATTATCTCCCATTTGAAAGAGACATGGCCCTTCATTTGAACAATCTTGAAAACCCTTTACCCAAGGATGCTTTGTGGCAAGTTTAGTTGAAATTGACCATGGGGTTCTTGAGAAGAAGTCGAAAATGTGAAAAGTTTACGACGAAGCCGCCGCAGACGACGACAGACAACGGACAAGTTTTGATCAGAAAAGCTCACTTGAGCCTTTGGCTCAGGTGAGCTAAAAAAGGGTCCAATCCAGAACCAAAATTGAGGTCCAATCCGGCACGTTTATCGTGGAAACCACCATAGTCCAATCCTGCATACTAGCAAATGTTAAAGTCAAAATATTTATTTAACCAAGGCAATTTAAGGGACAAATCGCATTCACTGTTTCAAGTTTTCATCTAAAGATAAATGCAGAGTCTATTTTACCGAAATTATCTTTCTTAAAATGCATGAAAACATGATTAGAAACATCTTCGCCCGCTTCGGGTTTTATCGAGACAACATCGTCAACTTCTATCAATGAATTTACAGTTGTAAGTGTACATGAGTAAGAATTCCAACAACCAATCAACTTAATGATGCCTCCCTGTCCAGGCAGTGTTTTAAATTCATAAATTCAATCAACGGACCGGGACCAAATTCGAACTTGATCAGTAACTTGTTATGGCAAAGCAATGTACCAAATATGAAATAAATATCTGCAAGAACAGAGAAAAAAGTGCGGAAAACTGGACTGACGGACACGGAGCGCAAACCTAAAATCCCCTTCGACTTCGTCGGTAGGGGATTGATAAACAAGTACAGTCGCCTGAGACACTTAATTTGCTTACATCATGTATTCATGCGCATTATATATAGTTTTTATAAAACGTATTGAAGGGACTCATTTAATTTACATTGTTATAAAAATGTCAACATATGATATGTCTAAAAAACTTAATGAAGTTTTAAAAAAAAAGGCGTGTCCAGATTTTTATGCGCAGAATTTATTTGCTTTCGGTTTAAGAGTGAACAGAAAAGAATTTGACCTGCTGAAAGACGCCGGTGACAGAATAGAGCATCTCGATCGCTTAGGCTCGAATACAAAATAACGTTAAAAAGAATGAAGGTGTATAACAAAACAGTTATATAGACTGTGTCATCGGCTTCGGGCAATAGATCCGTCCTCAGGTCAATCAAAGCAACAGCTGTTATCCTCGAACTCAGTCAATAACTGTATAATCTTCATTTTTTCTTGCTATCGTTCAGAGTTGATCCTGTGCAAGGCGTTTAAAACAAATTATAGCAGGATGCACAAGATTTCCACAGATGCTGTTCATGTGTGTATATGAAGGACACGGGACCTAGCAAGCAAAACAATAATCATATGTTCTGCTGGTGGGAACCAACAGCTACAAATAAATCCAGGATGGACAACGTTTACTGCAGCTGCTCATATTCATCAATGACCCTTTAGGGTCTGTACTGTTCGCCTCTTTGTTGAAGACTGTGAGCTTTATCGAGATTCTACGCATGCTGGTGATCTTGTTTCGAGTTAAAATAAAAAATATGCTAGAGTTCCTCATTGACAATATCTTCGTGCTCTTTGATGATCAGGTCTTCCAACAGTCTGTTGGAATTCCCATGGGCACGAATTGTGCTCCTTTGTTAGCTGACCTGCTTTTATATTCATATGAAGCAGAATTTATTCAAAAACGTCTACGTGAGAAGAAAAAATCTCTCGCTGTGACCTTCAATTCGACTTTTAGATATATCGATGACGTTTTGTCTATTAACAATGATAGCTTTCATTCATTCATATGTTGATTTGATATATCCCTGTGAGCTCGAAATAAAGGACACCACAGAGTCGTCCACTTCTGCTTCATACTTAGATATTTTATTGAAAGTAGACATTAACGGCAAACTGACAACTCAACTGTATGACAAACGGGATGATTTCAGCTTCTTCATCGTGAACTTCCCACATTTATGTAGCAATATTCTATTATCACCTGCATCTGGTGTTTATATATCTCAACTGATTCGATATGCAAGAGTTTGTTCTGGGTATAGGTAAATCGAGGTAAGCTACTGACAAACAAATTGATGGTACAGGGATTTCAACAGTCTCGATTGCAGTCAGCATTTCGCAAATTCTATGGTCGTTATAACGATCTAGTTCGTCAATACAACCTCGCATTGTGTCAAATGCTGTCTGACGTGTTTCATACCGATTGTTAAGCCGTTCTTGGCACACTGATTTGACTGCGGATAACTCCGTTTACCTGATCAGGATATGGGGCTCACGGCGGGTGTGACCGGTCAACAGGGGATGCTTACTCCTCCTAGGCACCTGATCCCACCTCTGGTGTGTCCAGGGGTCCGTGTTTGCCCAACTATCTATTTTGTATTGCTTGTAGGAGTTATGAAATTGATCACTGTTCGTTATCTTCACCTTGCATGATAATAACACGCAAAAAGTGGTACTGTCCTTACATCATTTATTTACGTTTGAAACCACAATCACTTCCATATAATTTTAAAAAGAAAACTATAATATAGACAGTGAATTTTATCGAATCATCGGTTGCTTCTGGAGGCGCCCACCTGCGACTAAGTAGACCTGCAACCAGATCCTCGTCAAGAAGACATTCACGGGCTGTCGTCAGAAAACGTCTGTTGCAAGATGAAAGAGTGGTCTAGATTCCAGGATTGAATACATCGTGTATGCGTCTATTCAGCATTCCAACATGCCTCCTGATACATACTCAGCTCTCGGAGAATGTTGATGTTTTCGCAATTAAGGTAAGTTAATACACTAAAACATTCGGATGAAAAATATGTATCCAAACATTATAAGTTAGGTCCCCACAAACTGTCGGAGGAAACAAATCTGAATTCCAGATTAGTGGAAAGAACAAGTTAGGTCCCCAATTAAACAAGAATGGGCAAGTTATAACCCCACAACCCGTGGGAACAAGAGTACCCCAAACGGTACATAATACGCCCGTGAAGTGCTTACATAGAGTGTTTGTCTTGTGTTATAATTTGTATAACTTTGCTTCAGTTAGTATCAGCCATCATGAGGCTGTGACAAACTTTCATATGAACAAAGGGTCTTAGCTTAAAAACCGAGATTTCCTCAAAATGGACCAAGTTCAACAACCTGTATTTTTTTCAAAAATTGTACAAAATCAAAATCCTTCCCCAGATGCACATCTTCAATACCCATACAAACACTCCACAAAATAAGATGGTCCTCACTTGAAAACTGTGAGAGGAGTTGGGCGGACAAATTATGTACCCTCCAGAGAATATTAATTTCCAGATAGACTAAGTTCAACAACCTGTAATTTTCTCAAAAATTGTACAAAATCAAAATCCATCCCACATGCACATCTTCAATACCCATACAAACACTCCACAAAATAAGAAGGTTCTCACTTGAAAACTGTGGGAGGAGTAGGGCGGACAAATTATGTACCCTCCAGAGAATATTAATTTCCAAATAGACTAAGTTCAACAACCTGTAATTTTCTCAAAAATTGTACAAAATCAAAATCCATCGGACAAATTATGTACCCTCCATATAATAATTATTTCCAAATAAAGGGGCAAAACTCCTGGAGAAAAGGTAGAAATGGATCAAAATTGCAGTATGATATAGAGTGACCCACAAAGAAGCTACACAGCAAGTTTCAGCATGATATGTGAAAGGGAAATGAAATTATAGAGAAAACCCCGGACAGACGGACGGACGGACGTACAGACATCGCTGTACCATAATACGTCCCGTCTAAAGACGGGCGTATAAAAAACAAATCAGAATCCCACAACCTGTGGGGAAAAACAAATCAGAATCCCACAATCTGTGGGGGAAAACAAATCATAATCCCATAACCTGTGAGACAGAACAAGTCAGGTCCATACAATATAAGGAAAAGTAAGTGTCCACAATCCATGAGATGGGACAAAGAATCCCACAACTTGTCGGAAAGAATAAGTCAGACTTTCAGAGTGGTGGAAAAAACAAGTCAGATCCCAACATTCTGTAGGAAAGAACATGTCAAAACTTCAGACATTACTCATCAAAATACTTAAAACACAAGTTTAAATATCATGTACTTTATTTCCAATTTGAAAACTTAAATTGGTTATGTCTTCAATTCAACAGATAAAATTTCCACAAATGACATCTGGATTAACCCTGTAATGGATTAAGGTATCTCAAGTATACTATATAATAACGAATCAACTCTGTTAAACAGATAAATAAAAGAAAGGAAATTTATGTGTCCAGGGGTCCGTATTTGCCCAACTATGTATTTTGTATTGCTTATAGGACTTATGAAATTGATCACTGTTCGTTATCTTCACCTTGCATTCAATTCAAAATGCTCTGCTTGGAAAGTTTTAAAATGTTTTAAAATACAAATGGGTCTATTACATTTACTTTACAGAACGTTTGTGAAATTATTTAAAACATCTGAACTCCATCACTAAATATAGTAACTTTGACAAAATGGCTTAAAAGCTTTTCATTCTCTTCTACTTTGGTTTTCAAAGCAGAAATGTTATATTTCTCGGTTATCATGATAATTGTCTAGGTCTGAACTGAGTTTATCATAATGGCGACAAGATCCATTCTATACAGCAATAACATCAATGCAAAAACAACGCAGATTAAAATAGCACCTCGTATATATAAACAAGAGGCCCACAGGCCTTATCGGTCACCTGAATATTAGTGAAAAAGTATCACTACTTCCATGGGTTATGAAATCTAGAAAAAAAAAATTCCTGTTCTGAATATCTAAGCTAAATTCTAATATTCAGCAACAGTATAAAACAAGATGTGTTCTTAAAACTTCACTGCCCTCAAATGTGCATACACTGATGAAAGGCTTTAAATAATAGGTGTATTAACATTAAAACATCAAAATATATGACTAATTTGGACTCATCCTAAAGTCATAACCTGGGTTATGAAATTCACCATATTTTGTACATCCTTTTCTGCTATTCCTAAGTATGCATTTAGACTTTATACAGTATCAGCAAACTTACACATACATACTATATACTAAGTTTGGCCCCACCCTAGGGTCAAAACCCTTACTCTGAGGAAAATCAAATTTACAATTTTGGTAAAAGACTATCTGCTCTATCCATTTAGTTTAAAGAAAATGTTATTTAAGTGTTTTACAAGTTATAACAAGTTTGGCCCCGCCCTGGGTTCAGAAACCCTACCCCGGGGATCATGAAATTTACAATTTTGGTAGAGGCCTTCCTGCTCTACATCACTATGCACTCTGTGGCACGAAGCTTAGTTAACTTTAACAGACAATTAACTTGCCATTAACTTGAACATTTATTTAGCGTTAACTTGAAGTTAACTGTCAGTTAAACTTATCTCACTTTTGTGCAACTGGTCCCAGCTCTATCCATTTAGTTCTGCTCTACATCACTATGCATTTAGTTTTTCTTACATATATGTGGTTCTTGAGAAGAACAAGTTTGAAAATTTGTCATTTTGGGGCACTAAGGTCCCAGGGGTGCAGGAATCCTGAAATTTACAATTTATGTTCCCTTTGTTCCAAATATGTTTCATACAAAATTTGAAAAGAATTGGAATGATAGTTATCAAGAAGAAGTTAAAAATGTCTATTGTTAACACATTTAATAACTGACCATTTTGGCCCCACCCTGATACCAAAACCCCTACCCCTGTTATCATCAAATTCACAATTTTAGTAAAGGACTACCTGTTCTTTCTAAATATCTATTTACTTTCAATTTCGTATCAATATCACTAAAGAAGATGTTATTTAAGTGTTTTACACATAAACACTATATAACAAGTTTGGCCCCACCCTGGGGTCAGAACTCCTACTCCGGGGATCATGAAATTTACAATTTTGGTAAAGGCCTTCCCGTTCTACATCACTATGCATTTAGTTTTTCTTACATGTGTGTGGTTCTTGAGAAGAAGATTTTTGAAAATTCGTCAATTTTGGGCAGTTTTTGCCCCGCCTCTAGGGCCCCAGGAATGCTGGAGTCCTGAAATTTACAATTTATGTCCCCCTTGTCCCAATGATGCTTCATACCAAATTTGAAAAGAATTGGACTGGTAGTTATTAAGAAGAAGTTAAAAATGTTCAATTGTTAACGCACGACGGACGAAAACCAATTGCAATAAGGCATTCAAAGATTGCTTTAATAAAAAAATATCTTGGCCCTGTTCTCAGTAACTAATTTACATATTATTTAAAAAGTTGGTCTTCCAACTTCAATAGTTGTTACATGATAAACAAGGCGATGCTGGTGAACTATTGACTTGTACATACACCACTATCAGACAACCGCTTTTATGTTATCTACAAAATACGATGTTTATGTTTTATGTAATTTTGATAACACAAGATAGTAAAAGAAGAATCACTGTGTGGAGGTAAGCAAGAAGAAAATCTATACAGCTAATTCTACTGTCACATTTCAATGTTGCACTTTCTGAAACTATTGAGGACTATACTCCAAGTATGAAAAAGGTACAGTGAGTATTATACAATGTTAATTTTGGGAACAAGCATGCAATTTACAAGCTAACAGTTTAACATTTTTTAATACAACCAATATCCTCTTAACACTTAAGACCCCAAAGGTTAATTAAATTCAACAGATGGTTAATATGCCATTAACTCTTACATTTATTCAAAGAATAATGCTATTTTTAAAACCTACTTATACATGTATATAAACCTTGTTTGGGGTAGTTCATGCTTTCTAAACTTCTATTTTAGCTTGCTGTCTTGTTCAAATCTTTTTTTCACAGAGAAAATACACACATATTTTCTTTTACATATGCACTGTACATACACGTAGTCGTTTCAACTGTCGAACATAATATTTTTACCTAAAAATATCAAATGACATTCTTCATTACAATATTTTTCATAAAAAATTCTATACATTTTCACAGGCTAGGGTAAAATGAGTATAAAATGAATACCATGTTTATAATGCAGCTCGGCCATTACATCTCCATAATTCTACATAAAATAGTAATTAAAAGCCGCTAAACTCGTCATACTAGCTATACACATGTATTATCGTCAGTATACAAGTCCCTGTACGAGACAAACGGACCTCATCGTTTGAAGGCAATCAAACTATAAACAAGCGCAGAATTTTTATAAAACAAATTACAGGTTTATCCTAATATCGAATAGTTTCATTAAATACCGCAAGACAAGACTAAAAATATACAATTATACATACAATAAGGGCGATTCAAAACATTGGAAGCTGAAACTATCAGCCATACAAAAGACAATGAAGAATCCAGACATTTGTAGCACTCGCTATTCTAATAATGCATTAAAATGATATTTCCCTACACTAACTTCTTAGATTCATAACATATTCGCGGATGAAACATGTCATAACGTAAATTTATAAATATATAAAAGAAAGCATTGCCGCTTCCATGTCACAAAATGTTTCTACATGTACGGCTGTACGCAGGTAAACGGGTTTGAGAGCGGCACTTCTACGCTCACTGGAGAAACAAGAGGACTATGTTCAACAACAATAAACAGCGTTCTATTTAGAAACATACAATGGTAAATAAGGTAAAATTTTCGCAAGAACAAGTCCAAAGTGTTTCAAGTTTATATATATGAAATTGTGTGGATTTATGCAACTTTGTTCTAATCATTGTTCGCTGCATCAACACAGGACCACAATAAAGGATCGAATGATTTTAAAGTAAAAAAGGGAGAAATATGGTCATTGTTGCTAATAAGGAATGTTTCACGATTTTTGAAAAAAAAAATTGCATTTTTTATGGTAAACATTAAAAATATAACTCATATATGTTGACAGCCAAATTTTGACTTTCTCGATGCAAGAATAAAAGCAATATTTTAGCTTTAAATCTGTGTTATGTAAACAAAGACTCGAGTCTTTTTATGTATACAAACAAACCAATGGAATATTAATTTCGTAATTATAAAGCATCTTAATTTTGCATAGTCACAAATTTTAACTTTTAGATGACATATTTTAACTAAAGAATGCTTGAAATGTGAAAGATATAATAAACTTAGATAGATATCAATTTCTTATGAAAATTTCTCAATTAATAACACACCACAATTTTCTTTTACAAAACAAATAATAAACTCTCTAAAATGAGCTTCTGTGATAATGTATATTAAACCTTATTTTTTATGTGAAATCTTTTAAACACATTAGACAGTAGATTTTAATCATTAAGAGTGAAAAACAAAATTCTGGGGAAAATCGTTAATCGGTCTCTTAAAACCCTCTAACGACTTGAAAAACAAATCCCGTAAGTAGATACTATCATCTAAATTTACCTGTTGTTTCTCAGAAATTAATCTCTTAAACTTCTTACTCTTACTCACGTTTTCATGAAGGAACATGGTTTAAATAATAAAAAAAAAACTTCTGACGCTTTATTATGATCCAGTTTTGACCACTGAACCATGATTGAACACTTTGTTCAAATTCTTTCAGAAAATTTTGTAAAATGTTGAACCGCTTTTACATTGTTCCTTGCATGCTACCCTTTCCTATCCAGGGCATAAGACTTCCTGTACATGTATATTAGGTGATCTGGGGAGAGATAATCTAATGAGAAAACACTCCAAGACTAACCCTTTATATTCCTAAGTGAAACTTTGGGTGCAGCCCTGTTGTTGCCAAGAAATATGGTACTGAGTATCACACACCCTAATTCTTTCTTTTATAATTTTGCCTCAATTGTTCTATGAAAGACCCTATTTCATAACATCTTGAGAGAGAGAGAGAGAGAGGGGGGGGGTGTTGAATCAAAATTATCCCCGGATCATTTGTGGAAAAAGGCACAGAAACAGTATGTAGATGGATAAACTGTGATTTGATGAGTTCAACTTTGTTGTGAGTTGAATACATAAAAAACCTATCCTCAACAGAGGCTTCTCCTGAATAAGACACATTATATACAGTTTTTAACTTTGAAGCATTTTTCTTAGCACACATTCCAATATCACTTTACTTTTATGCGCTACTAAACAGTCATCAACATGCCTCAAATCTTTGGAGAAATTTTGCGAAAATATATGACTCAAATCATATACTACCAGCTATGTACACCGGTATATATTGAATCTTATACCAAAAAAAAATCAATAAAAAATCAATAAATATCCGTTGTACTGACAATATGAAACCGGTATAATTTGTCGTTGATATGTTCATTTCTGGTCCGATGATTTTCTCCAGTTGATTTGAGCCATTGTGGTGGTGCTATTGTCCCTCTGGTGGTGCCTCCTCAATGCCTTTACTTGGTGGTTCCGTCTCACCGTATACTGTAAGAATTAGTAAAATACATTCAAGTTCTTGGTATTTGTGTCATATACATGAACGGGATCCTGAACAGTAAAAAAAATAGACAGGTGTAGTTACATATAATGAATTCAAATCCTTTCTCCCTTTTCTTTGATGCCTAAAGAAATCGAAGTCCTCCTTATTGTCAAGCAGGCCTATTACTTCATCACATATTTGTTCAAATATCATTTACAACGCTGATTACATAGTGAAAATATGACAAGTGGTAATTTTCGTATCTGCTACAAACCACGCAATATATTCAAACATTGAAATATATATATTGATCAAACAAAGAAATGTAAAGTAAAATGTCGTTAAATACTTGATATAATTGATTTATTGATAACACAAAAATTATGTAAACGCGTGGTTAATAATCAAAGTATCACAACCACTAATGATAATTACAGTCATTAAAATTTAAATTTCATCCACTTTCAATATCTAGTCCCCCCACGAGCATCAATAATTGCCCAACAACGCCTTTCCATGGACGCAATTAAGTTTCTAAAAACTGTCTGGGGATGTTGTTCCCTTTTAAGTGCAGAGCTTGTGCCAGTTGTTGCAGGATCTGAGGTTGTCTTTGGCGGATGCGCCTATCCACTTCGTCCCATGCATGTTCGATAGGGTTCAAATCTGGTGATTTGGATGACCAAGGAAGAGTATGAAAATTGCATAACACCACGTGTTAGGGGAGAAGTATGTGGTCTGACACCTACACACCCTGAGTCTTCCATCAGGCTTCTGCAGTAAAAATTGAGATTCATCGCTGAACCAAACTGTCCGCAAGCGTTGTCGCAGCCATATGCTATGAGTCTGAGACCACTGAAGTCGGTTCCGGCGATGTTGCTGAGGCAGAACGATGCCACGAACAGGTCTGCACACTCTAATACCAACATTCCGTAGTCAATTGCGAGCAGTCTGATCTGATATTCTGCGAATCCCAGGAATGGCAGATGCTGTAGATGACGCTGTGTGAATCATTGACAAAGATGGCACAACCGGATGACGCGATTCTGTGCTTCTGACGTCACACGTGGTCTACCTGCTCTATGACGATCATTAATTTTTTTTAACCATGCTGTTGATATCTTCTCCAAAGTCGAAATATGGTGCAATGTGCAACATTGAAATCTCTTGCAACTGCAAATTGTGAAGCATCTGCTTCCAGTCGTCCAATTGGGTTGTTGCGTTGAACATCATTCAGACGCGACATTTCTCAAAAAGACAACGCAATCAAATATTGAGAACCCGTGCTTCTGATAGACTACTGGTGTCTGAATCACGTGCATGAGGAACTTACAACAATCTCGAGTTACAGAGACCGATTTCAGGATTTTATAAAAACACGCTTTACAGTCCTTAAATTCTATAGAATATATATCCAGTAAACAACAGCATTAGATATAACAAGGAGTAATCAGGCGATTCATTCTAAACCCCCAAAAATGTATGAAAAAAAATTATTTGAAAAGATTCAGCGAATAAATACTACTACTGCCCAACTCTCTGTTTTGTATTGCTTATAGGAGTTATGAGATTGATCACTGTTTGTTATCTTCACCTTTCATGCATTATATGCAATTCTCTTTCTTTTTTATCGATGAGTGTACCTGCTGGTATTTGGAAATAAGCCGTCGTAATTTTACTCTATGATTATAAATATAAAAATATATCATTATTATAACGGAATTATGTCCGGTGCATACTACGGAGTGACTCGATATAATCTCAAATACTTGTCAATGCTTGTGGGATTATTCAAATCGTGACCACATTGGTTTACATAAACAAGATGATCGGGCGTCACGTGGGTGTTGACTGCTGTTTTGGCTAAACATCATAGTCATTTGATCAGATTACTTCACCATATCAACTTTGTTAAAGGATAATAATTTTAATAACATTTGAAATGTGTTGTTTTCCAATAAAATCATCACGATTTGAATAAAAACCTTGACGATTACATGACAACAGATCAATCATTCTGCGATCGATGTGGATGAAATATTGTGGGTTTATATATACATGAAATAGTATTTACATTTCCAATGTTTTTGCCTCTGACATCTTTACAAATTGTAGTGAACGTCATTTCCTCAAGAATGCGCTGCAGTTGTGAACAATGCGCGTATAAATCTTGATAAATATAGTACGTAATATTTTAATGACTGAAACTCCCAAATTTTCTCTTCCTATCGAATTCATAAATTTTTGAATCCCAAACTAGTTTAAAAGACAGAATCCTTTTATAAAGTCTCTGGAAATGAAAAAAAAAATCTCTCGAAAATTTGAGAAAAAAAGGTATCCAAAAACCAAAACAGGAATTCAGAATTTATTTTCTCTTTACTCTATAAGTGTTCACCACATACTAATCGTTCACCTTCTTTAAATAAAATACAATTATCATTGTTAACATCACCACCATTATCATACCCTGGAATAAATAACATCTCATACGCAGAATCATCTTCGCCAAGTGTCCTATCACTGCTTGTACTCTCAGATCAGAATAACAAAGAAGTTACATTTTTTAGGAATAGCGGAACAGTGGAACAGTGATACTTCTATTTTACAAGATGATGGACCTTAACGGTCTCCCGAGTACAACGTCACAAGACACTAAATCTAGAAATGCTTGGGTCCTAAGTGAATCTTGTCTGTGAACTTGGACTTTGTGATAAAATCATCAAAATATCACTATTGTTTTTACATATCTATCTTTATTTTGGTGACCGCCTGAGCCCAACCCTAGGGTAACCTGTTTTAATTATTAACCTTTACTACGACCTCTAGTAACAAAACTTCGTAGACTTTGACTTTTTTGCAACTGGCAGAGCAGAGTATAATATACATAATACATGCAATATACTAGTTTCAAGCCCAGCTACATGTACATGTAATTATTAATTAATCATCAGACATAATTAACTTAATACAGAGTTTGAAGAATACAATTGTCGATTCGCGATGCTTAGCAACCAGTCATCGTCAGATCACGTGTCGGCCCTCTCCGTCAGAGCCCCTCCCTCCTCTTTCCATCAGCGAATTCAATAGAACCATTATCAAAGATTCGTCAGATATGACAAGAATCATCAAGGCTATTTACTACAATGTTCAAACTTTGAATGCTACATGCACGTTCAGATTTAAAGTCAGTTTGATTCAGTCTTCTGGCTTAAGGTGCATGAATTTATCTATACCCAGTTTGTCTTTTGTTAGTTCAGGACATAGGAAAATTTTAAAATGCAAGATGATTGACAACGGACGGAAACGGACAGCATTATAACAGGTTACCTACAAATCTTTTTCTAATACATCCTTATATATCCAACGACAAACAGCCATATCTAATACAGCCACGTCTAATACATTATCTATATGTATAGGAACTGAATAGACATGCTGGTTTACAAATGCAGAAAAAAGTTTATATCATGCCTAAGATACAGCAAAAGCATCACCCGTGAGCTCTATAGCGTATATACTGTTTGTAATCGATCTAATGGATGATGTTAGTACAGTTACATGTGAATATGGCCAACACCCATGAGAGACACCACGAAAACCACACAACCACAGTAGAATCAAACAAACCCGTTAACTGGTGTCCTCTACGGAACTGTAGGTGGGGTGCGAGCTGTGGATATTTTCATGGGCCCCGTATACTTGAGAAGCGAAATAAATAGTTGCATATGTAATTCCTTCTGAGGTTATACATGAATCAAGCTTTAGTAGGTTTGTGTAACTACAAAAGGAATATTGGAATATTGTTTCCTACCTTTGTATTTCAGTCCGTGACCAAAGTTAAGGACTGTCTTTAGAAAATACATGGCCATCAATACCCGGATGAAAAGAGCAAGTCCTGCACATGTGAACGTGGTACCCGAGAGAGCGGTGGTTTGCTGTGGTGTGCCCAATGTGGTGGTGGTTGAGTTTTGCCCATGAGTATATGAGTTCGCCAAATGATCTGCAGACTGCATCATATGTTTTAAAAAGAATCTGGTATGCTCTCAAGTATACATGTACATAACGAAGCGTTCACCAGAACTAAGGTTTTGAAAATCTAATTCATGCAGATCAAATTTTAAACGTGTTTTTATCTGCATCTTTAAATTCTAAAAGCGTTTTTTAATACATGAAACAGATAATAATTCAATATTTGTAAAATGCTTGCACACCGATACTTATGTTCGAAAATACAGGAATAAATATTTTTACCTCGTAAACTTTGAATATTATATACGCTGGTGCCAACAGCAGTGATATTGCATACACAATGCCCAATATTTTGTTTTCCCACCGAACCTAAATAAATGCAATTATAAAAATGATGAAAGTAGGAAAAATGGTTTACGTCTCTTATGAATACAATGCGGTCTATTTATAAATACAATACAGTCTATCTATAAATACAGTACAGCCTATCTATAAATACAATAGTGTATTTATAAATATACTGCAGTCTATTTATAGATACAATACAGTCTATTTAAAGATACAATATAGTCTATCTATAAATAGAGTAGACTATATTGTACTTATAAATACAGTACAGTCTATTCATAAATACACTATACTATATTTATAAATACAGTACAGTATATTTATAAATACAATACGGTCTACTTATAAATAAATCAGTCTGTTTACAAATCAGTACAGTCTATTTTATAATAACAACTCAACTTTATAACAAACGGGATGATTTGAGCTTCTCCATCGTCAACTTTTCATATCTACATGTATGTAGCAATATTCTATTATCGCATATGGTGTTTCTGTTTCTCAACTGATTCGATACACAAGAGCTTATTCTGCGTATGATCAGTTTTTAAATCAAGGCAGGCTACTGACAAATAAGTTGATGATACAGGGTTTTTAACAGTCTCGTCTACAGTCATGATTTCTTATATTTTATGGTCGTTATAACGATGAAATTTACCAATACAACCTGTCATTGGGTCAAATGTTGTCTGACGTGTTTCATACCGATTGTTAAGTCATTCATTACACACTGATTTTGATTACATATCCCTCCGTTGACCTGATCAAGATATAGGGCACACGGCAGATGTGACCGGTCGACAGGGGATGCTTACTCCTATTAGGTACCTGACCCCACCTCTGGTATGTCTAGGGGTCCGTGTTTGCCCTTCTCTTAATTTTGTATTCTTTGTAGGAGTTCTAAGATTGACCAGTTTCGTTATCTTCACCTATAGTATACAGTACAGGCTATTTATGAATACAGTGCAGCCTATGTTGGAGCGGGTACTCACGCTGAGATATCCAAGTGCGAAACAGGCGATCGTCACCGGAACACCCACCGCTAAAACCACGATGTCCTCCGTGTCCGCGTTTGTTCCGGACTGAAGAATTAACAACACCATTGTCACCTTGGAAAAGAAATTTGAAATACTAAATTCAGATGAAAAAAAGGAATACGTCACTGAAGAAAGGTATCCTATGTGAAAATGCTTTCCAAGTATTCAAAACTACACCAGGAGGGGATAGACCTCCAAATAGGCAGTGTTTGTGAACATAATGATCTCTCCATGTATGATCTCGCTATGTGACTTCATTTGTTCCTATCTAATAGAGTAAATTTTATATCAGTATACATATACATTGTATACACATATACATGTACTGTAGATTTCTAAATATACGCGAGGAATTTATTAGCGCGTAATTTCGCGAAATGCACCACACACGAAATAAAATTACTTGCTTTTATTTTTGTATTGCTGAAATACATTTTGAGACTCTTGATCAAAAGATCACTCGCAAATTTATGATCAAGCGATTTGACGTCCACGAGGCATTTCGCAGTATTAAGTACTCGCGTAAAATAAGGAATCAACAGTATATGAATACTGTTAGACAATTCATCTTAGAGTATTTCTATGACTGATGACTACCTATAGTTAGGAATGATAGAGTGAATAGTACAGCACTGGTTTTACAACTGGGAAGTCCCAGGTTCGATTCTAAATCCAAACATCAAATCGAATACGTTATAACATACATGTAGGTAGTGAGTAAAGATTTCTTAAAGGAATACGAAAGCACAATTAAACAAGCAAAATACTAGTAGCATGATTGACTTACATTTAACTGTAGATCAAACTTCTGAAGACCCAGAAACAAGAAGAGGGTTTTACAGAATCCCTGCATTGTAGAATCAGCGCCAACAGTCCTGAATATCAGTCTGCCGGATTCGTGGTACTCTTTGGCGATCATGAGTCCAATAACAATGATGACAGGACTTAATATACAGGCAAGTACCAAACGGGCCTATACAGTGAAAAGTTTTTTTTTTAATGACTACGTAAATGACATACTAATTCAATATTTGGCAGAGAGTAATTTTCGCCTTATTTGTGTTTCCAAAATTAGCAATATCAATTATTATTGCATGCAATTAAAATTAGATATACATGTCACTACAATTAAGATATATATGGGTTATTGAAGTTGTAACATATCCATATTACTATCATTTGGGATATTTTCGGCTAACAAAATTAACATAACCATGTGTTTTTCGACAGCTTTGTTGGTAGTTAGAACACTGTGTTGGTAGTTAGAACACTCGCATGGTTTGCGAGAGAATTCGCGGGGTTTAGTCGCATCCTTTCCTTAGTGTTATTTTGAAGATGAAGAGTTTGTGAATGTTTACAGTGAGTAAAATTTAAAACAGAGAATAATTTATCAGAGGCAGGGTACATTAGTCTGCTAGAGAACCTGGAGGGTTTATGCAAGGTCACGGGGTCAAGCACCCCCTGCACCCAATAACACGTTTTCCTTCATGTAACACATGCATGCGCTAGTTTATCTGATGATCAGAAAAATAAAATCTGTTTTGAACATAAGACAAAACTTACAAGTTTGACATCGTTTTTGGTACTCAGGATATAGTTGACGACAATGTAAATCAGAATAACAACAGTGGCCAATACCATGACGATGACCTCATACGGTCGCTCCGCAAGAAGTCCGTGAAAAACGTAATACACACAAAATACTGTAAAAATACATATTACATTTTGTAGAATTACAATTCATTGCAGAAGTACATATTGTATGTGTAACGTAACTTGGTTTGAAGCAGGTATATGCACATGTATCTATCAGACCATACTATTGTGAAGACAAACATTTATTCCAGTTGAAAATTACCATCACATACATGTATAGAATTTTTTCGCAACATTCATAGCATGCATTGTTGATTTGATTTTATACACAAAATAATCGCAATGGACTAATATTCAACATCATCCTCGCTACTCTCTACAAGTACACAGAAAATAAAGCGAAAACAAAAAAATCCAAAGTCTCGCAAAGAAAACATGATCTACAACACTCTATGAATATGAATATGTTGGAAAAGTTCAAACATTTTCTCTCAAATCTACCAGGGAATCCTACTTTGGATACCAGTGATCAGTCTAAAATCCTCTATGAACTTACCTTGGATATATTCTAGTGGGCTGTTATAAATAGTATGCTTGAAGATTAATGCTTGATAATATAATGTCCTTAAAAATATCAGGTCCAAGTTTCACAATAAATACAATAAAAGGATTTCTTGTAAAATTATTTGCATGCAAGTACAATCTTGATATAAAAGTGGACATTTCATTAATGACTTATTAGTTCTCAAAATATCAGCCGGAAGTTTGGGTTAAATTCAAAAGGATCTAGACTTTTATTTTTAGTATTCTATGTTGTTTGAATATGCATATCAAATAATTATTAGATATATAATGCGCATGAGAAATTGCATAACAATCCATAAATATTATACAGTGTGGAAACTCATATTAATGGGAAACTCTTAGATCACCTGTAGTATACTATGACCTTGTCTCTCATTGAATGTTGTCATATGTACAATACACAAGGCGTGATCTGATTGTTTTTCTAGGCTAAGGCACCCACAGAGACACCATGTGCTCATGCATTGCGGCTGCTCATCAGATCTGCATATGACATGTTGCCCTCAAATTTAAGGAATTTTCAGAATTGTTTACTAAATATAATAAGCTGATGATAAAATGTTTACAAATTTAAAGCATGAAGATGAAGTGTTTACAATTAAATTTCAAACAAAACTTACAAGCATTTATGATTATGATGAGAGCGAACGTGAAGTCAGGATTGCCGTTGCTGGTGGTTACCAGTCTCTGAATTGCAAGACCTATGGCGACCAGTGAACTGATCAATGATATCACAGCAAAGGCTACTTCTTTTTTCTCCAGGTCCTTCAGAGGTCTTTTCTGTAAATGTTGATATATATTCAATAGCAAAATGATATATCGAAATATTGATGGTCAACATATTAAATGTGCATCCGTCATATGTAACCATAATAGAGAGTTTGTACAGTGTACGCTGCCTAATCCGACACCTATGCAATTCGTATCACTGGGCATTCCGACACATATTTTCATTCTGAATTTCATATTTTAATTATTTTCCCCACTGTTTATTCCGATGCACTGTTTATTCCGACAAACAATTTGTCTCCCTGTGCATTTCAGATTAGAACTCACTCTCTCTCTCTCTCTCTCTCTCTCTCTCTCTCATAAACACTGTTTTGATATAGGCCGACCGTGTTACCGGTCTTCTATCATAGCAAATTAACGTAATATTTGCTATGATAAATAAACACGACTGAAGAAGACCGGTAGCATGGTCGAAATATGTTTCAAGACACTGTTTAGAGCTCTTTTTCTTTTTCTTTTACTCCTATGCAAGAGACTTTGTATATATAACAAGAGAGTGTGCAGGTTGTTTTTTTTTTGGGGGGGGGGGGTCCTGGAATGTGAGTATTAACTTCATTTAAAAGTTTAGAACACATGGTCACTCAAGTGTACAAAGTTGACTGAGGAATACTTTGTATATATAACAAGAGAGTGTGCAGGTTGGTTTTTTTTTGGGGGGGGGGGTCCTGGAAAGTTGACTGAGGAATACTGCTGTGTCTATTACATGTACAGAGACAAAATAAACTAAGTGATAATGTTTGGAAAATCCGTTCAAAGTAGTTTATATATATCATGCAGGAGACATCTTTGCAAGTTACCTCGCACCTGTGAAGTAGGCAGTGAGGATGACAACACACTCTTGTGATTTGGGAACTTTTAATTAACAGTCCAAAGGTTTAAATGAAATGTGATCTAAATACAAAACACATGTAGAAAAAAATAACTGTACATCCTGTTAGTACGGCAAGTAGGAAAACATTAGTAATATAAAACCTGTACATTTGATTTTAAGGAAGTTAATAAATCAAGTATTGGGATATGTATGTGATACAAATGTCAAGTAGTTATTGGTTTGGAGACTTCACCAATCTCTCTCTCTCTCTCTCTCTCTCTCTCTATATATATATATATATATATACACGGAGTCGTAGACAAAAGACAATGCTAATTATTTTCGAAATACGCATTAAGGTGGCTCACTACACCCTGAAATAGTTTCTCAAATAAGTGCGAATTGATAAAATCATAAAAGATATGATGATATATAATAAATATGTAGGTCAAAAAGGCAGAAAATACGCAAATTTGGATAAAAACAGGATTTTCAAAAAAATTATCTCAACACATACATGTGTGAACAATAGACTCTGGCGGATTTGAACTCGAGATCTGCGGTTCACCAGTCCAATGCTTTAACCACTAAGCTACGATGATAGACAATAGAACCGATCGATCGAGTACAAATAATTTCACAAAACATTTAAATTGCCATCTTGTGACATAGTGTCATAAAGAGTATAAGCTGTAGTGAGCGATCGATCGCTTATTGGTTAGAAAACAAACATTTCCAAATGGCAAATGCATGTCTTTTTCCTTTATTTCATGTACAAATATCTTAATTATTCCATTGCATCTTGAAATTTTAGAAATAAAACAAAAATTGCATAGATCTAAACAAAAATTCAGTTTACGACAATATTTGATTTAAACAATGAAATGCTTTCTTTGTTGTTTTATCGCGTAAGCGGGTTATAAGCAATAAAATTATTTTTAATGTAATGATCGCTACATTTTGTACCTTCATCACCCAATAAAACAATAAATAAAGACAGTTTATTGTTTATATTTATATTATATGAATTTTTAAAAATATAAACTAAATTTCAGTACTAAATTATTATATCGTTGACCCAATGACGCTGTCCAGCCAATGCCTGATCTTGACGACGCTCCTTATTTGTTAATGACTATACGCGAGCAAGTGTCAATAAAAAAAAGTTTGCAACAAACATGTATTCATTGTCGTTGATGAAAGTAATATAAGTAATAAGAAAGAAATATAAGAGAAAACATTCCGTGAATGTAACTATAAATTAACGAATTCACTTGCGGAAAACGCTTAATCTTTAATTTACATTCATTTTGCGTATCATTTCATTCGTTGGAAGATGCATATCTCAGTTGGTAAATGCAATCTACATGATGAAATGTTCTACTTTGTCTGTAATTGATTTTATTTTGTCGGGTAAAATTTTTATGCAGTGTGATCTTGAGCTTGCGTAATACTTCCTGTCTACCTGTGCGCCCGATTTTTAACTGATTTGAATAGGGTCTTTTTGCAAAACCTTACCCAAACATGCCCAAATTGGATACTCTCTCTCTCTCTCTCCCTCTCCATTGGTAGATTTACAGGGAACCGTGCCCCCAGTAGTTGGGGTTTCAAAATTCAATTCTACTTTTTTGACATAAACTAAGGTAAAGAGTTATTATATAATTATCTTGTATACATTGTATATGTATATAACACACATTGATTTTCAATATCAGATTAGTTATTATGTACAATATAAACTTGGTCAATCAATAATATTGAAACAAACAATTATTGTATCACCGATGTGTTACGAGTCTGCAAGTATACTAACAATATTGAATACCAAGATTGATCCAGCTGTGTCAGTGCAACATGTTTTAACATTTTAGGGCATGAAATGCAGATACTCAACAGTATTAAACACACTTGTATTATGTTCCTCAAACGTTCTAGAGAGCTTGGTTTTATCTTATTTTGATATAATTTATCAACATTAAACAGAAAATATTCTAACTTGTAAACAGCATACACTGCAATTTTCATATTGATTTACTTTTTATTTCTCTTTGTCCAAATTAGAACACCTATTTGTTTTTGAATAATCATAATTGTCAGACAAAAAATGTCTATGCTATCAATATTCCTTTTTGAAAAACTTTCGATGAATACCTGTACTGAATAAAATTGTTCCCATTTTAAAATCTTTTATGGAGTATACAATAATTCAATCTAATTAAAATCAGATCTTCTCTAACCGTTACACGGGAACGGTTTGAGGAGATCTGATTTTAATTAGAATGATAATAGTTTTAAAGCATTCATTTGGTGATGCCATGAGAAAACAAAAAAATAATCAACTGAAAAATATGCAGACTTCAGTTTGCGTGACAACAAATGAAACATAACATTGAAAATTTGAGTACATATTAAAAGTTGAGAGCTCTGCCAACGACTGAAAACAAAAGGGCATTGTGTCAAGCACTTCAGAAGGATGACTGCAAATACAACAACGTTCAAGGAAGTCTAATCTGCATTAATGCACATGTTTTCTTAACTTTCGTTTAAGTATTCTGATTAAAGAAAGGAAACTATAATAAAACACTTTAACAGTGCTAAATTGTACTGAATTATATATTTCACGTGTATTCAATTTATTGATAATTATATTCTACGAACACTGGTTGCCATGCAGTTTGTGTTTACTTGTAAAATGTAAGCACATTTCACGGAATGTATATCAATGTACATAATCACTTTGAAAAGCTGTACATCTTCCTATAATCAAGTTATTAACTCAATAGCAATTATATTGCTCAACATAACATCTCCATTTGGTATGTACCTTGCCCAATGCTCCTTCCTCTAACTTTGGTGCTGCAGTTATTCCTAGGTCTGCAAATGTCAGCGGCTTCTCATCTCGCGTTTCTTGTTGATTGTCCATCGTTGACTTGTTCTGACACTCGCTTTATTGACAGTCCTATCTACTTCCTCCCCATGCTAAGTAAAAGTGAAAGTACAATCCTTATCCGGGTTATTTACACGCTCACCCAGGTTAAAGCACAATCTACTACTCTTTCAAACACTCAGAAGACCCTTTTTCTAAAATAGTTCAAGGACAGCAGACGAACGTAAAAGTGTAACAGCCAAAGAAACGGTAAGTTTCTTTGTAATTTACAGATATCGTATGTGCTGTAACTTTATTTATATCGGTAATATTAAAATATGTCTCAGCAGTGCATAATCACCATCGTCATTCGAAGACTGGTTTCTATCACAGGCACTTTAAAAAACAATAACAGCTGAATAAAGCATTTTCTGTAAATTCTAATTCATGTACTTTTAACATTAATATGTCGTCGAGACATGCCAGGTAGAGATTTAATTTCTACTTGTGATATTATAAGTTGATGACATGAATATTCAATAAATGTATCTGTTTTTATTATCTTATTCTGGTGCTTAATATGCAATCTGATTAAAGTCACTTTGTGTAGTGACATAACATATAGAACACATTTAGTTTCCAATCAAGGCCTTGAAGGGCCCTCAAGGGACAGCATGAAAGTATATACAAATACTGTACATATACAAGTAAAGAAAGAAGTGATTACATAATACATAGTTACATGCAAATACAGTGTCATATATTGTTCAAAATAATTTTTCTAGTATTTAGAATAGATGGCTCTTCAGAACATGATATGTAAATGAATTTTTTGTTCATCATTAAGTTTAGTGAAAATTTTAACTGTTTTTTCTATCGCACCACAAAGAGATTTTCTTTCATCTACAAACTTTTTACATTTAATCAAAAAACTGAATCTCATCACCTAATGAACTGGAGTTGCATTTGTTACATATTGAATTCGTTCATTCCTAGTAATACCAGAATATAGATCTACCAACTTCAGTCATTAATTTATGAGCTGATTTCCGTAACTTACAAATAGATCTTCTAATATCAATTTTTTTTTTATCTTATTAAGATAGTTCTCAAACCCAAAGTACTCCTGAAGGTTAAAATAAGTGCACAGTTTCCCATCAGTTAATTTATGTTGATTATTGTAGCAGGTTTCAGTGTATTTATCACAGAGTAGTTTCTTTACAATTTTCTTAAATTTACCTGACTATAATCTCTGAATGGCTAACAATAACAGAGCAGATCAAAGATCTGATTTTAATCAGATTTGGTTTCCATGAAAAGCTATATTTATATGTTATGTACTGTAACAGTATACTGAGTTGGTTGTGAAATATTCAAACTTTCCTTAAATGCAACATAGTGTCATAAATGAATCATTTTTCATGTTATACTTTATACATTTCATGCATAACTTTTGTTTAAAGGAAATCATCCTGAAGTCATTTTGTTCTAATTATTATGAAATCAAGAACTCAAAAGCATCTGTTATTACAAAACATCTTGACATAGAATTAAAACAGAATTAAGATTCTATATGTTTTTATCTAGTAAGTGCAACCCATTATTGTCATGTGATGTAATGTTCAACAAGTTGAAGGTGATTGCTCATCTAGTAGAAGTAGGGATGTTTAAGATTTGAAGAGATATGATGATCGAAACTTGACAAACATCAACAGTTAGCAATCGTGTGTAAGAAAGAGTTAAACAAAAACCTGGAGTATGGTGTTCTTACAATCATGAAATGTGTACATTTATGGACATTCGGAAGAAAATTATGATGCTAGATAGGGCTGAAACGATACGCCCCCTTCACGATACGATACATATTGCAATACTTATGCCACGATTCAATACTTTCAATACAACACAATTTACAGAAGAAACCAATAATAACATTGAAGAAAAAATTAATTATCAAGATTCAAAATCATAATTTTAAAAGCAAAACTGCCAAACCGTGAAATGCCTGTTCGCTGTAGTTTAAACTGATATAGTTTATTATTATTTTCGTCAACCTCAAGGCAAACAACAGTTTGAACATTATTTGACGCTATTTTGTCCCTCATGCAGGTAGAAATAATATGTACTGGCCGAGACTGATGTATTTTACTGAACCCGTTTGTAATAAACGTATCGAACCGAAAATCGAGGCAATGAATCGAATATTAAATTGAGCGTTTATATTGAACAGTATCGATATTTCGGTGAATCGTTTCAGCCCTAGCCTAGATCAGAAATTGCGATATTTGTGTAAAATTTGTCTTATGTTTTGTGTTCCATTTGAGAGTTTTTCACACATGTAGAGATGTCATCAGCTTTAGGTAAAATGCCACAAATTTTGACCTATGCTTAGCTACCAGGGTCGTAGAAGGTTCTTTATTTTGCCAACACCTACTGTGAGACGTTTTAAAGGTCATATCCAATAAACCTATGACTTTCTGACCCTGATTTCAATGAAAATACATAGTGAAAAGAAAGGAGTTGATTCTCTTAAAGAAGAATTGATTCTTTTATGGCATTACACTCAGATGTGTATATATATATATATATATATATATATAGTTTGTAAAAAAGAATTCGGTATTTGATACAGTAAATACATCCAATAATAAAAGTCAAGAAACACAAAACTCGAATAACATTTTAAAAATGTTAATCGAGTTTTGTGTTTCTTGACTTTTATTATTGGATATATATATATATATTAAATAAATTTTATTTTTGTTGGTATATAGGTATTAACATTTAATTCTGTTGTGTATTTTATGTAGGTGAAAATGAACACCAATGTGAGGTTGCTTTCTGTCCTCCAGAATGTGTGTCGCAATTCGCTGCGACACAAAGCAACTGCTGCTTCAGCTGTGAAACCATTTTATTACCAGGACATCCTGCAGTTTGAAGGACCTCATGACACACCATTTAAAAAATTAACAGGTTAACATTTTCAATAAAATTTTGGTGATGCTATTTTAATATTTTCAGAAAATGTGTAGACTTTACTTTGCTAGTCATTAAAAATCAACTTATGTGCATGCAATTCTAATAATGATATCAATTTCATCGTAATGCCTTTGTTTACTACACCAATTAGTGATTCTGAACATTTAATCAAGTGATTAGGATTGGGGTATAAGTTTTGGGGATCATAACAAGTATAACCTGCATTCACTTATTATTGACTTTAGGTTGATTTAATATTTAGTTTTGCTTACAAAAGTCTCTTTATGTGGTGCTGCTGTCATTTATGTATTGATGCCAAGAGATTTCTGAACAAGTGTCTCACAATTTTCATTAATGCACTATAATTGAAATTTCTCCTGATACTCACATTTTGAATCAGATCCCACCATATTAGAATGTGCTTTTGTTTTCATCTTATAAAAGTAACTGTTGTAAAAGGTCACTTAGCATGTTCTACATGCATTAAGTTGTTAACAATGTGTACTTTTAAACAGGTATTAGAATAGCATTATGATTGTTTTCCCTTGTAAATCACAGAATCTTAAAACTCTGTTTTTGACCCAAGAATAACCTTCAGGTACATTGCATTTTTTGGTTCAAAAAGCCAAAAAAGATGAAGAATTGTAACTTTTTTGGTACTATATACATGTATAGAAACTACTATTGGTGGCACTCTGTTTTAGCAGCTAGGTTTTCTTGAGGATTACTGAAATGAATTTGTTTCCTTAAGTAATGATAACATTAATGTTGTCTATGTTTTTTTAAGAATAAATGTCTCTGATTTAAACATATTCTATTGAGAAACTCAATAAGATCAGACAACAGGCATAACCTGTGTAGGCCCTTTCCCAAATACAAAGGTCAAGTACAAAGATATGATTGATAACAGAATTATTTGAAGATGTGACAATATTGTAATGAGATTTACATGAAAATAGTTAATAATTGATATGAGTTTTGCTGAATTTTGCTATGAAATGATTTTTCATAAGTCAACATGTTCTACTCATGCTCATGTACACTTACAAAACCCTCCACCTACATTCACACACATATATACATATAATATAGATATAGAATAAATGTCTCTGAAGTAATATTTGTTTTATTCATTAGTTACATGTACATGAATGTATTTCAGGTGATTATGTATCTACATTTGAAGTGAAAGGGAAGAAGTGTCTAAATGTTGAACCAGAAGCATTGACTTTGATATCAGAACAGGCTATGATTGATGTAGCCCACTTATTGAGACCAGCTCACTTGCAGGTAATACCAACAGAAAAGCTTAAATTTGAAGGTTTTTGACAAACTGAATTATCATTTATTATCAGGCTGCACCCAGGTTGAATTTTGTAGTGAAATAAAACAATTTTTTCACATCTTCATTCTGTGTAGTCGCATATAAGTTGAATACTTGTCTATGACAGCAACTATCAAATATCCTGAGGGATCCAGAGGCATCAGAGAATGACCGTTATGTTGCCCTCGAGTTTCTGAAAAATGCAAATGTTGCCGCTGGAATGGTGCTTCCCGGCTGCCAGGACACTGGCACAGCTATCGTTATGGGTTTGTACAACATTTCTTTTATCAAACTACTGTTCATTCTTGTTAAACCTCCGCCTTTTTTGATTTTATAGGTATGGCAATGAATTGAATATAATGCATATCAATCAATAGTTTGACCATACAAGTTTAATATTCGTTTGTTGTTCATTTATTGAACACTTTTTAAAAGATAAATATATGATACATGCATATTTATTATAGGTAAAATTTTCCGTTCCACAGGAAAATTCCTCCACTAGCGAATAAAATTTTACACTTGACCAATACAATTTATATAAAGCACTTTTTTGACTATTTTTATTTTCTCATATTCAACCATATTTGAAATAATATTTTATGAGCAATAGTATATTACTTCTTGTGCCTCTCATTATTCTGAATTTCACAAAAATCAATACATTTTCCATTTTGCACGCATTCCATTGTTTTATCTTAAATTCAAAGCACCCACTTTTTTGATGATGCATAGCTGACATTTAAAATTTCTTACTAGCAGAAAACAATACTAATCTGTATTAAACAATTATCTCATGTTTAAAATTACTTGAAGTGTGAGGTCTACTGCTAGGATTTCACTGGTGATCTAAGATGATGACTAATTAACAACTTCACTAATCTGTGTATTGAGATATTTGACATCCTTCTATGGAATTTTATTTAGAAAATAGGGTTTCAGATATTAGCATTATGCAAAGACGATGTAACAAGAAGTTTATGTTGCGGGGAAAAGGTTCCTGACAAAACCTGGTGGTATAGTGAAAATGGCAATGAATTGAATGGCAATATTTCAAGAATTAACTGCATTTGAAAGTATTTATATATTATGAACAGACCTACACGGGTGATATAATTCTCATTGTCAACTCTAGACTCATAGGTTTTTTTTTACTAGGCAATAGTAATTGTTGGGTCCCCCCCCCCCCCAATAATTTCCCCCTTTGAAAAGGAGGGGGCATATTGGTTTCCACCTGTTGGTCAGTTTGTAAATCAAGTGTTGTCCACTCAATATCTTGAAAATCATTAGCTTGAAAATCATAAAACTTGGTATACTGGTAGACCCTACAGAGTAGATGACTTCTATTGATTTGGAAGTCCCACAGTCAAAGGTCAGGGGTCAAACTAATATGGTAAAAGAAAATATTGTCTGCTCAATCTCTCAAGAAACCTTTGCTTTGATAGACATCAAACTTGGTACACTGGTACTCTCTAAGGAGAAGATGAACCCCATTAAATTTGAAGTCACAAGGTCAAAGCTCAGGGTCAAACTGCTCTTTATTGTTGAACCATTTTAGTAATTTCCCACACAAGGGGTGTCATGTTTCCAATTTATTTCTTGTTTTTGTAGGAAATTGATACTCTTAAAGACAAGTTGATAATTGTATAGTTTTGATACAATTGGATGAAACAGTAATTACAAAATGCCCAAGTGTATGCATGTTTTTGTAGAAATTCCTTGACAGACTCTAAGTCCATTAGAGTAGCCATCATTTTTATATTTCTCATTGCTGAAATAGAATAGAAAACTGGTTAATAGGATGTTGGCTCCTTATTATAGGTAAAAAGGGACAATATGTTTGGACAGATGGAAATGATGCAGAGGCACTGTCTAAAGGTGTATATAATACTTACACAAAGAAAAACCTGAGATATTCCCAGGTATTTATTGTCACAATTCATTTGTGCATTTTTTTCTGTTACAACAGAGAAAGATCTAGATGAATAAATAAAACAAAATGAAAAATAATAAGCTTTCAGAGATTGCAAATTTTTACTACATGTAACATGATTATGGCCCCCAATTTATCTTTGTCAGCGACTTGTCATCCACAGATCACTTCCAAATTTTAATCAGGTTTTCCTATCTTCTTGTGAAATCTAAGCTGTAATCATGTCCACAGATCAATTCAAACATGAACACATTGAAAGCAATTTATGAATGATCACAGTTGCAGACAATTGGCAAAAATCGAAGTGCCCTGGTGAAGGTTTGCAGTCTTTGAAAGCACTGTTATTGAATTTAATATGTGTTAGAAATATAAATCTCTTTATATGTAAGCTAGTGAAATTAAAAGAAAACTGGTACACATATTTTTTTCTGCAAAATTATCTATTAAAGAAAAAAAAGTTTTTAAATGAAGTATGTTAATAAAAAGTGGTGCTGAGTTGAGTGCATAACTACTTTCTCATTTGAACTTTGTTTCCTTAGAAATAATTTTCTTCATTAAAGGTGTCACCGATGGACATGTATAAGGAGGTCAACACTGGTACTAATCTTCCAGCTCAAATTGAAATATATTCCACTAATAGTAATCAGTATGACTTCCTGTTCATTGCCAAGGGAGGAGGTTCTGCCAATAAGACTTTCTTGTATCAGCAAACAAAAGCTCTTCTTAATCCTGAAAAACTGATGAGCTTTGTCAATGAGAAAATAAAGGTATTTGACTCAAATTAAAAACATTAGTTTGCCCTAGACTGACGGACTGAAGTGAATCTCCCCAACGCAAGAAATTTCTGTATCATACATGTTATTTATTTTCCTTTTATCAATTTAGAGCCAAATTGAAGAGAACGTTGAATGTAAACTGCTTGCCTGCCTACTTATGCAGATTTTTTACATAATGTTGGGAGATGGCAAACACTTAGTTAAAAATTTCCCTTACAAAGATTACGTGTATCAAAGTGACTTTCTGTCAGAAGGAACCAAGTTTACATGTATATAACTTCTTTATAATGTCTTAATACCAACAACAATTATAAAAAGTTGGTATGAGTATTCTTGAGAACATTTGTTCAAAAGTATAAATCATGTATGTATTTTGCTTATATAGACGTTAGGAACAGCAGCTTGCCCACCTTACCACTTGGCCATCGTAATAGGAGGAACATCGGCAGAATTCAATCTGAAAACTGTCAAACTGGCCTCTACCAAATACCTAGACACCATCTTCAAGTCAGGTAAAAGTTTACCTTTATTTTTGAATTTCTGCTTCAAGAGTTTTGAATCACAGGCACCTGAAGTATGGATATTACTCCCCCCTCCCCCCCCTTTTTTTGGATAATTTTTGTTGGTGGCAATAATTTCTCTGAAATGTGTGAATTCCCGGTCTATTTCATCCGTCTTTCGATTCATGTAATCATTTCACGCTTTTTGTAAGCTTTAGAGATTGGCCTTCTACCGGTATATATATATTATTACTACAGTAACTTGACCCGAAGAGTCGGATCACGTCGAGTTGACAGGCGCAGATCATCAGATCACATGAGACGCGAAGCGTCGAGTTTGATCTGATGATCCGTGCCTGTCAACGAGACGTGATCCAACTCTTCGGATCAAGTTACTGTAGTAATGATAAATTTATTATATACCCCCTTCTGCATTTTAAATCCACATTTATAAGATGATAAATGTAATCCAAATTATCAAAAACACAGACATACCATGAAATTATGTTTTGTGTACGTAGTTTTGTTTTGTGACACAGTCAATTTTTTCCACAAATAACGTTGCGTTGATGCATTGTGACGGCATCAGTTTCAGAGGATACTGATGATCCGGAAAACCGGATCACACGCTGGGAAATCCACAGTATCAACGAACGATACATTGATGGGTATATAATAAAATAAAATACACATGTGTATTTTATTATACCGGTAGAAGGCCAATCTCTAATGCTTACAAAAAGCGTGAAACGATTACATGAATCGAAAGAGGGATGAAATAGACTGGGAATTCACACATTTCAGAGAAATTATTGCCACCAACAAAAAAAAATTATCAAAAAGGGGAGAGGGGTAGTAATATCCATACTTCGGGTGCCTGTGTTCTGAATAGGGGACCAATACGGTAAAAATGGAATTGCTCGTGTTTTTTGATATTTTTATTTCACTGATTGTGTGTATTGTATAGAAAATGCACAACTGAATTGATTAGAAATGAAATTAATTTACAGAAACGTAAATAAGACTATTCATTACGTTAATATCTTTTATTATGGTTAAAATCCATTTTCTTATTTCCCTTCAATAAATTTAAAGTCACAGTAATTTAATTTCCCTTATAAAACACAATTTGATTGGTTCATTATAATTGACTTGATCAATATTATCTACATCATTTGAACAAAGTTGCCATTAATTCGTACCATATGATGTCCTACTACTGAGGTCACAATACCTTTTTGCTTTATTGCTATGACAATATCGTCCTAGGCTTCATCAAAAGAAATTCAAATTTTCTTTATAATTGTTTACAAAATTACATCAAATCCGTTTTTCTAAATTAAATCATAAGGAATGAAAGTCATTTCTATTCAATTTATATGATATATGCTGGAACAGGTTACTGTCTTCCATAAACTGGTTTATATTGTGTAAACTGCCCCAACTTACTCTATATCTTAAAAAATGAGTAAAATTTACTTTTATTCCATAATATTTGCATTTCCAATGATTGTGGCTTCAATATCTTTATATTGTAATGACAGCCATTTCCTCATGAATGCATTGCAGTTGTGAATAATGCATGCAAAAATCTTGCATAATACATCTATTTTAACAGCTGGAAATTTCGACAGAAATGAAAGTAGAATGTATTAATATAAAGATGAAAATACATGAGGGTATATTAACTGCAACGCTTCACACCAGCATGCTTTTCATAAAGGGCTAACACGTTTTATGAAGTATGCTGGCATGAAGCATTGCATTTCATACCCTTATTTATTTTCAAAAAATTAATTTCTAAATAATATGACAACAATATCATACCTCTAAAAATAGTACTAAGGTAATGAAGAAAAGGATGTATTTTTGAAGTAGCATCTTTTAATTCATAAAAGAACATTATAAAGTAAAAACTTAAGGAATACTGTTGAAAAGAAAAGATGGGAAATTGATAGTTCATATGTTTATAAGAAGATGGGATGCGTAGTAGAAACACTTAATTTATTGTACATTGTAATATGGAAAAATTATGACTTAATTAGCTGTTACATACTGGAATACAAATTTTTATATACCATAGCTAAACATATGAGAATTGTTTTTTTTTTAAAACAGGAAATGAACATGGAAGAGGTTTTCGGGACTTGGAAATGGAGCAGAAGATTCATGAGTTGACTCAGAGGACAGGTATTGGAGCTCAGTTTGGAGGTAAATATTTCTGCCATGATGTAAGAGTGATCAGACTGCCGCGTCATGGTGCTTCGTGTCCGGTGGGAATAGGAGTGTCATGTTCAGCAGACAGGCAGGTGAGATCATATAGAATTCACTCTATGTATTATACAGTGAAACATGGTTACAGCGAACACTTTTATAATGAATTCATGCTTACAGCAAAGTGATTTTTATTCCCTGTAGTTTTAACATAAAGTACTGTATTTTGAACTTATTGGATATAACAAATTACTTTTATTATAATAACAAATCAAAATTGTTTGTTTTTAGCACTTCACTATAAACGTGTTTTACTGTATATGAATAGCTTAATTAAATTAAACTGGAGTAGTATTAAGAAAGGAATATAATACAATATAGGGGTGTTTTTTTCTTCGGATCTAAAATTTGGCGATTTGCTGGCTCAAAGGTATGCTAAAAGTTTTAGCAGAATAAATTTTGGCGGGCAAGGAAGAGTTATTTCTCTTGCAAATACTGAGGTCACAATAGGATGCATATTTGGCGAGTGAAATTTTGGTGGAAAGCTATCTAATCGAAAAAATAAGTCAAATCTAACACTCTGCGGGGAAACAAAATCGCTATACGGTATTAGGTTTGATGGATGTACATGTACTAATAACTGGTTAATATAAATATTTTACATAAATATTGCATAGGTTTTAGGAAAAATAACAGAAGATGGAGTTTTCATTGAACAACTGGAAACTAACCCTTCAAAATACATGCCCGAGGTTCAGGAGAAAGAACTGACGACAGAGGTTGTGCAGGTCAGTGTGTAAATTTTATGATACCGAATCGGGACGATGCTGTTATGCTTCATTCTACTCTTATATCCATTTATTTTCAAAGACAAAGTACTAGAAACATAGAATGTTAATCAAAGACAGGAAGAATACTGTTAAAAACTGTATATTTACACATGATTATTGTTTTATGTTTTGACAATATATTATACTTTTTATATTGTTATTACAAATGCAAAATGCAGGTAGCTGAATGAACACCAGTCATAGTTTTAGCAAGACAGAAAATTCAGAATAGAAAGGAAGACACATTTAAATGTGTCGTCAATATATATTTGTTGCCATCCACAAGCTTTTTAAAAAAAAGTACACTTGGACAATCACAGCTACTGACAAACAAGTTGATGGTGCAGGGGTTTCAACAGTCTCGATTGAAGTCAGCATTTTGCAAATTCTAGGGTCGTTATAACGATTTAGTTTGTCAATACAACCTATATATTGGGTCAAATGCTGCCTGACGTGTTTCATACCGATTGGTAGACCTTTCTTGGCACACTGATTTTGACTACGGATAACTCCGTTTACCTGATCAAGATATAAGGCTCACGATGGGTGTGACCGGTTGACAGGGGATGCTTATTCCTCCTAGACACCTGATCCCACCTCTGGTAAATCCAGGGGTCCGTGTTTGCCCAACTCTCTATTTTGTATTGCTTTATATAGGAGTTATGAGATTGATCACAGTTCGTTATCTTCTTCACCTTTCATATAAATGAACACAAGTTCATGATAGAGTTAGAAACTTGATCTAGTTACAACCAGATTGAACTTCACATTTTCAGTGTGTGTGAAAAAAATTTCAAACCACAACAGACATTTTAAGTGTACATGTTTAATATAGGATTCTTTATAGGTAGGATAAATCAATTGTCAGTAAGGTTGGACAGTCTAATTTTTACAATGTTTGAACAAATGTACACATTTATATTCCCTTCAATATTCTCTGTAATTTATATCATTTTGAATCAGGTTAATTTGAATGATGGAATGGAAAAAATACTAAAGTCACTAGACAAGTACCCTGTGAAGACGAGGCTAAGTTTGTCAGGTACCCTCATAGTGGCCAGAGATATAGCACACGCCAAGCTCAAAGACCGACTGAATTCCGAAGGCTCTCTGCCACAGTACCTCAAAGATCATCCTGTTTATTATGCTGGACCAGCCAAGACTCCTGAGGTCAGCACATATTACAGTTACCTTTTGCAACTTTTGAACTGTAGATCATTTTTCAACGTAATGAAAAACATTGCTTTTCAGTTAACTGTCAAAATAAAATAAATGATTTGCATTTTATTTGTTGAATTGATTTGAACAAACTTCATGTAATTATGTGTAATTTAGGGACTTCCATCAGGTTCATTTGGTCCAACAACAGCAGGTAGAATGGACTCCTATGTAGATGAATTTCAGAAAGCAGGTGGAAGCATGGTCATGTTGGCAAAGGGCAACAGAAGCAAGCAGGTAAATGGACAAATTCCATAATGTATCCATGTAAACTAAGTTTCACTCTAATTTCCAGCATGTATTCATTGTTCTGTTTTACTTTGATAAAGGTAACTAAGGCATGTAAAGAAAATGGTGGGTTCTACCTTGGCTCTATTGGTGGACCGGCTGCAATATTGGCACAAAACTGTATCAAGAAAGTCGAGCAGTTTGAATACCCAGAATTAGGTAAATTTTATTGTATTTTAATGGCACAACTCTACTTATCAGTTAGACAAACACTGTACATTTCTCTCATATGTGAAGTTGTACAATGCATCTCAATAAATTGATATGAATTCACTTTTTGTGAAATCAGCATTATGTACCCCTATCATAATTACTAAAACAGGAATGGAAGCCGTGTGGAAAGTGGAAGTGGAGAATTTCCCAGCATTCATTGTAGTGGACAATAAAGGCAATGATTTCTTCAAGGAGTGGTCTGTGGAGTAATTTTTGTTTTCAAAAGAGGAAATATATACTTCATATAGACTAAAAGATAGCAAAATGTTTCTGTGATTCATTTTACAACCTTTGAAATGTACAATAGCAAGACCGTTTCTCAGTGCTTAATCACAAATAATCATGCATTGATTTTTCCAGGCTTTGCTTACATGTATATGTTCAGAATGCTTGTGATATCTCATTTGATTTTAATAAATCGTTATTTATTGATTTTTCTTGTATATGTATTTTATTCTTTGAAATATCTTTAAAAGGAAGTTTTTAGGTATACTTTTCGTTATTTTCCTTTCACAGGTGAATAAATAGCAGCTATGACTTCGCAATAAGCGTGACTTCATTATCAGTGTGCACGTTATGAGTGTGTTTTACTGTAACACACATCCAACATTTCGTAGAATTTATAATAGTAATGATGCACACGTACTTTAAAATACAAGTTACCACTTTACATCTACATCGATATGTGAATAAGGACGGAAGGGCATAAAGGAACGCCTTGTGAAAATACTGCAGCATTAATTGAGGAATACACGTTTTGTTTGTTTGAGTAATATATATATACAATCAGTGAAGCGATTATGAAGAAAAGGTCAATGCTTTCATTGAGAAATAAAAGCATAATCATCCGGATAGGATGATTACTGACGAAACATTGGAAAATGTAGATGTTTAATGAATGGCGATTAACAGAGGTAAACGTCATGCTAATTCACATACTGTACCCTACTGATCTCAGAGGACTGGATTACAGACTAGTCAAATTACAGCAAGTCAATATCTAAAGCTTACCACTGGCTGTGTTTAATGGTTGTTAAAACTTTACAATTTGTTTTGCCCAATTGTCGAATCAACAACAGGGACAAGTCTTTGTTGTAGTATACAAATGAGTGGATAAAGGAAACTGAAGAAGGTGATTATCAGATAGAATTCAACGCAAACAGACCTACGTGCAAATAATTCAACATATATAATATTCCTTCGATTTACAACTTAACATGTTATAGTAAACACATCATATGTATGATGATGACAGTTGATGAATGATATTTAGAACTGTTCTAGTTCAAATAAAATGGAAAAGTTGGGTTTTTTTTAAATTGATTAATATAAGCTAATGATGTGTAGATATTATAAACTGAAAATTCTTCATACGGTATATATATTTTCTCCGCTTTGAAAACTGCGTGAAAGTAAGTGCTGATTAACTCTCAGACTAATGAAATACTGTATGTTGTATGCCTTCTACAGAGATGCATTTAAATGAATGAAATTAGAAATCAAATTAAAGCTATTGATGAAACTACATTTGATTACAATGAAAAAGAGAAGACAATGGATTGATTGTATATTGTCAATCTAATTAAAATAGGATCTTCTCTAAACATTATACCTGAGACCTCCAGTGTAAAGGTTAGTGAAGATCTGATTTTAATTAGATTGGTTTAATTGTTTAACATCCCTCTCGAAAATCTTTACATTCATATGTAGACGTCATCATTGCCGGTGAAGGGCTACACAATTTAGGCCTATGCTCGGCGCTTACGGCCCATGAGCAGGGAAGGATCTTTATAGTACCATACCTGCTGTGACAGGTCCTCGGATTTTGCGGTCTCATCCGTTTTTGTTTTGTATTCGTATAATGACATTTAGTCGCCTCTTACGACAAGCAAGGGGGTACTGAGGGCCTGTTCTAACCCGGATCCCCACGGCACTCAACAAATAGAGATACATTGAAGGATCTAGTGATGTTCTATCAAGTCGTCATCTTTACTCCTCACGAAACTACCAAATGCTGTGAAGGAGAATCTTTAGATGTATTGTGCCACAACAAATGACACCGCTGTAAATTGAACGTAGATTCTCCAAAATTCAAAAGAACTTTTAGAAATTTGAGATAAAAAGGCCAGTCTTTTTTATATAGACAGCTGTTTCTTTAATAATGACGGAACACGTAAATATTCATATCCGGTAGTCAATCATCTAAAGAAATATTTTAACAAACACCACTCTGATTCTACCCACAGGTACAACTGTACTCTTAAGGTGATATGAAAAAGATGACGAAGTTTCTCATTGACGACATTAATGTAGACTTTAGCTATCAGTTTTCATCAGTCTGTTGGAATTCTCATGGGCACAAATTGTGCTCTATTATTCGTGGACTTGTTTTTGTATTCTTATGAGGCAGAATTTATTCAAGAGCTTCTACATGAAAAAAAATTCTTACAGTGTCCTACAGCGGGACATTTAGATATATATCGAACATGGTTTGTCTACTGACAATACTCGTAATGACAAATAAATTTATGGTACAGGGGTTTCAGTTTAAAGTCAGCATTTCGCTAATTCTATGGTCGTTATAATGATCTAATTTGCAATTACAAACTATCACCGGGTCGAATGTTGTCTGACGTATTTCATACCAATTATCAAGCCATTCTTTACATACTGATTTTGACTTCCGATGACTCCGTTTACTTGATCAAGATATAGGGATCACGGAATGTGTGACCGGTCAAAAGGCGATGCTTATTTCTCATAGGCACTTGACCACACATCTGGTCTGTCCAGGAGTCTGTGTTTGCCCTTCTCTTAATTTTGTATTCTTTGTAGTATTTATGAGATTGATCACCGTTCGTTATCTTTACCTGTTCATTCTACCTGTCTGGATTTATTAGCTCTTCTGAGCCGAAGGCTGAAAGAGCTAATCATATGGCCATATTATGTCTGGCGTGCGGTGTGCGTCAACTTTTTGGAAAAAGGGCTACATCTCAAGAATCCCTTGGCCAATTTTTGTCAAATTTGTCACAGGGTATTCATGGCCCAAAGGCTTTCTTTTGTACAAAAACTAGGGTTGTGACCCTCTAACAAGGGGAGATAATTAGGAAAATGCAAACAAAAGTAGTGGTTGCTAAAAATTCTTCTTCTCAAGAACCACTCGGCAAATTATCACCAAACTTATGCATAAGGATGAAGATAGGTTATAGATAAAAAATTGTTCAAGGCATTATCCTGAGGCAAAGAGTGTGGTCTCGAGGTCACTTCAAAGTTGACCTTAAATTTTGTTTTGTTAAAACTTTGATATTTTGCTTAGTATAAGGACTAAGATCATCAAATTTTGTCAGTTGATGCATCTTAGGACCTAATGTCATGTTGTCTCAAAAGTAGGTCATGGTGACCTAATTTTTGAATTTCGCAGGTTATTATTAAATGGATTTTGATGCATATCTTGGACACTTGAGCCTATGATCATCAAAAGTTGTCAGTTGATGGATCATGGGACCTTGGACTGCGTCATGTAAAAAGTATGTCACCATGACCTACTTTCTGAATTTTATGGCTAATCATTTATGAATACATTTTAGGTTGTTATTTCAGATACCGAGAGGTTTACAATCATCAAACCTTGTAAGTTGATGCGTCTAGAGGCCTCAAAACATATTTATATATATAAAAAAGTAATTCACAGTGACCTACTTTTTGAATTTTGCAGACATTCAAATTTCACATTTTCAATTTTAGATGATTATTTTAGACACTATGAAAGCTAGGATCATCAAACTTTGTCAGTTAATGCATCTTGAGTCTTCATAGTTTGTTGACCAAAAAGTAGGTGACCGTGACCTACTTTTGGAATTTGATGGCTATATTTTAATATTTCAGATACAATTTGACTTACAATTATCAAACTTTGTCGGTTGATGGGTCTTGAGTCTTCAGAGTGTGTTGATCAAAAAGTAGGTCACTGTGACCTACTTTTGGAATTTGACGTTTATATCTGAATATTTCAGATACTATTTTACTTCAATTATCAAACTTTGTTAGTTGATGCATCTTGAGTCTTTGGAGTGTGTCGACCAAAAAGTAAGTCACTGTGGCCTTGTATTGGAATTTGACGGCTATATTTGAATACTATTTGACTTGTCAGTTGATGCATCTTGAGTCTTCAGTGTGTCGACCAAAAGTAGGTAACTGTAACCTACTTTTGGACAGTTACATTTAAATTTTCAGGTACTATTTGACTTAACACCATCAAACTTTGTTAATTGATGAATCTTGGTTAGTGAGAATTTTTGCCTGTTCTACAATGTATCAGAAGAGCGATTCTAGGCCTCTTGTATATTTTTTCGGATTATCATATCATGCGTCTTGTTTATCTGATTCAGACTCATTAAATCATATTGATTGTATATTCATAATTGATACTTCATAATAATTGATACTAAGAGACTTAATGATGACAATAAACCCGCCTTACGTCGTAAAAGTAAAATTTGTATAGAGATGAAAGGTGTGAGAGAAGCAGTGTCGTCCTCTGTAATTTTATGGAGATTGGCATTACTTTTGCCTATTGAGGTGTTTCAATCGTCGGTCGTTTCCTTAATGTACATGTATCATTATACGAAATTTAAGCTATGACTTCCTTTTAGCAATTAAGGATCGAGATAAAAAAAAAATATTTTTAAAGAAAGGGCATGGTTGTTTTATCTAAACTTTAAACAGGTATTATGTCAATTTAAAATTAAAATCGATAGGAGTCGCAAAAAACAGAACAAAGTATATTTACGATAAAGTTAACGTTTTATGATGTGGAACAAATACAAGACGATCTTCGCAAGCCAAACATCCGATTCGTTTATTTGGCGTATTTAGTTGCGACTGAACTGCCATCTAACGGATCGAGTGAGTTATCGTTCTTGACGAAACAATAATCTAACCAATTAGATAAAGCATTATGATTTCTGTTAACAAAATGGAGTGGACGGATGAAAACAAAATGCTGTTTTTTATTTTATGTGTGCATACTTGCTGTGCGCCTATGTTACTTTTGTATTTAAGGTGTATCAAAGTATCCTTTCAGATTTCATCGTTTCTACTTTTGTTTTGATATCGTACTAAATCTTGCTGGGCTTGTTCAGTTTATTCCAGCATATACCGTCCTTTATCCTCATTTGGAATCCCGTGGGGATCCGGGTTAGAATAGTTCCTCAGTACCCCCTTGCTTGTCGTAAGAGGCGACTAAATGGGGCGGTCCTTCGGATGAGACCGCAAAAACCGAGTCCCCGTGTCACAGTAGTTGTGGCACGATAAAGACCCATCCCTGCTCAGTGGCCATAAGCGCCGAGCATAGGCCTAAATTTTGCAGCCCTTCACCAGCAATGGTGACGTTTCCATGTGAGTAAAGTAATCTGGAGAGGGATGTTAAACAATATACAATCAATCAATCGTCATTTGGGTGAAGTACCTCTAGAAGTTGATCGTAAACCTCAAAACTTTCTCCGAAAATCGTCCGTCTTTGGTGTGTGTGGTGGTTTTTTTTTTTTTAGACAAAATGCCATGACAAGGCGACAACACAGGCTAGACATGGAGGCCGGTATAACTCAAACCAAACTGTATGTGTGGCGCGATTTGATTGGATGCCTTGGTGAGTCAAAGTACGATATTTTGAAGGCTTGATAATGCGACTAAATCCGCCGAGGAGGGAGATGAGAGTGGAGTAAGCGAATGGGACACTTGGCTTGCGAAGATAATACAGAACACATTCCTTTCAAGTTAACAATTCATATGTCCATGATAAGGAAAGCGCACTGTATCTACAATGTATATGTACTTAATGGAATTTCCTTCTCAGAGAATTGTCCTGACGTCACTGTGTTCTCCTAGGAACGTGAGACTGCAATGATATAATGCATAGTGAATTAGTAATACATCACTTTGTAATACAATGTTTAGTCTTTCTATGGTTTTACTTATAAATATCTTATTTCAGAACACAATCTTACGGTGGCTCCATCCTCATGTGACTTATCAATATTAATGGTTAAAAGTGGAAAAACTTTATTAATTTCCACTCAATATAGTTTAATTAATAACCAAAGAAAATGTATATGTTACCATCTTTTTAAAGATGTCAGACATACAGAAGTATACATCAACATAAGAAAATCACACATTTTCGTTAAATAGAATAATAAAAATAGATAAAAACTTGTTGAAATGACAAAATTTAAATATCAACAGTTTTAAAAAAAACTGCTAATTCATAAATGCAAGGTGAAGATAACGAACAGTGATCAATCTCATAACTCCTACAAGCAATACAAAATAGATAGTTGGGCAAACACGGACCCCTGGACACACCAGAGGTGGGATCAGGACACCAGAGGTGGGATCAGGTGCCTAGGAGGAGTAAGCATCCCCTGTTGACTTGTCACACCCGCCGTGAGCCCCATATCCTGATCAGGTAAACGGAGTTATCCGCAGTCAAAATCAGTGTGCCAAGAACGGCTTAACAATCGGTATGAAACACGTCAGACAGCATTTGACCCAATGCGAGGTTGTATTGACGAACTAGATCTTTATAACGACCATAGACTTTGCGAAATGCTGGCTTCAATCGAGACTGTTGAAATCCCTGTACCATCAACGTGTTTGTCAGTAGCTTACCTCGATTTAAAAACTGACTATACCCAGAACAAGCTCTTGCATATCGAATCAGTTGAGATATATAAACACCATATGCAGGTGATAATGGAATATTGCTACATAAATGTGGGAAGTTGACGATGGAGAAGCTGAAATCATCCCGTTTGTCATACAGTTGAGTTGTTAGTTTGCCATTAATGTCTACTTTCAATAAAATATCCAAGTATGAAGTAGAAGTGGACGACTCTGTGGTGTCCTTTATTTCGAGCTCACAGGGATATATCAAATCGACATATGAATGAAAGCTATCATTGTTAATAGACAAAACGTCATCGATATATCTAAAAGTCGAACTGAAGGTCACAGCGAGAGATTTTTTCTTCTCACGTAGAAGTTTTTGAATAAATTCTGCTTCATATGAATATAAAAACAGTTCAGCTAACAAAGGAGCACAATTCGTGCCCATGGGAATTCCAACAGACTGTTGGAAGACCTGATCACCAAAGACCACGAAGATATTGTCAATGAGGAACTCTAGCATATTTTTTATTTCAACTTCAGAGTACTTGTGCGTGGAATCAGAGTGGTGTTTAACAAAGTAAGTTTTTGAATGACTGATCACTAGATATGAATATTTCCGTTTTCCGTTTTTGTTGAAGAAGTAACTGTCTATGATGTCAAAAAGTCTAGTCTTTAATTTATCGTGAGGAATGGTCGTGTATAGTGTTGAAAAGTCATAGGTTTTAATGCTATTGATTTGGGAAAAATTCTGTGATTTCAAGTTTACTAAAAGTTCTTTAGAATTTTTTAGAATCCACATTTGATTAACACCACTTCTGGCATATGTAGTCGCACAGTAAGTTTGAAGTTTCTCCTTCACAGCTGTTAACATTTTCGTGAGGAGCAAAGATAGGGGCTTGGTAGAGCACTTACTGGATCCAGCAATGTATCTTTGTTTGTAAGGGTTTTTATGTAGTTTAGGAATCCAGTATAGGTACGGTAACTCATATTCATTCGACCCATTGACTGGAATATTAAATGTGTCTAAAACTGAAGCATGGTTTTGAAGAATTTCGTCTTTTGAAAGGGCAGTTGGAGTATAAGTATGATTACCAAAAGTGGAATTAATGCCAAGTTCGTTTAAAATACAGTTGTAATAATGAGCCTTACAAACAAAGACAATGTTGTTACTAGCTTTGTCAGCTGGAACCAAAACATATTCCTCATGTAACCTATCTAATTCTTTTATCACTTCTGGTTTACTAAACACAGAAGGATAGATGGTACGTACTTTTGTTTTCATGTGTCTAATGCGGGATTTTAATATCCCTCTTATGCTTTTAACCCATTCTGACAATGTATCAAGTTCTTCTTTTTCATATTTAGCCCATCGTCTGGCATAATCTTCGACAGAACTCATAATAGAGATGAAGTTCTGTCGCCAATTAAAAGACCAAGGTTATCTGTATTTAGGACCTTTAAGAATAAGTGATTTGAGGTCCTCATTTTCAACTATATTAACATCACCAGTAATGACATGTCCAGTTGGACTGTAGTTGAAAGAAGATGAAGAACAAGAACATGTTGGTGGATTACGTATAAGATGGTCTATATCTAAGCACGGCAAAGTTTGTTTATAATTAAAAAGTTTGGATGCAATAGTAGAAGTATAGCTGTAGGAAATACAGGGTGTAGACTTGAACTTGAAATAAGTTGGAATACACGACTGAACCCTTTTATGACGAAGAATGTTGCTTATGTTGACGGCATCTATTCCTTTGTTTGTAAATTTGAGCTTAAGGAACTGACGGCATGATTTGGAAGGAATATCATCCATGGTCCGTGCTGGTTTATAGAGCCTGTGGTAGGCAACATCCATAATCATAGAGTTAAGTCTATATTCAGGTGTTGAAAAATCCAAGTATAGACTAGCCATAGCTTCTTCAAATAACGTATGTAAAACCCTCAATGGAATAGAGTAAAGTTTTGTACGAATATGATGTGGACCCAATTGTCTGTTGACGTGAGGCAAAAGTGAATCAAACGTGACATCATTTATACTTGGTCTTTTATATGAACGATGTTCGTGACTGCGTTTTCGTCTTTGGGTATTGGGAAAGAGTCCCATCACATTAACGTTATTTCCTTGTGGACTAGTCAAATTTCCCACATTATATACATTATCATTGCATCCATATGGAAATGCAGTACCTAGGGTCCTGATCCAGTGATCTTCTCGTTGTCTACGAAAAGGGGTGCTCAATGTAGGATTGTTTGTGTGATGGTAATTTTTTTCTAAAATCCTTACCCTCATGGACAAGATGGAGTGGTCCGGTGCATTAAAATGCTTGTAAAGAAGTTGGTAAAGAAGTTGGTTACCACCATTATTAATTTGAAATCTATGCCCCGATATTCTTTTATTAAGTGAACCCTTGGTTTCTCCTACATAAATTATGCCACACAGGTTACACTCAATGGCGTAGACAACGTTAGTAGATTTACAAGTCAGATTATCAAACGTTTTGGTACAGAAACTACGTCCTGTTAAATTTCTACTAAAGGAATTTTTAGTGATCAGTATATCACAAGTTTTGCAATTTTTTGCAGAACATTTTGAGGTTGAACACATGAGGTCTGAAAAGGAATTATCAAATATATCTCTTAAAGGAACATAACAGTCTTTAATTTGGGTATAAGAATTTTGGTTTCTGTACCAAAGCTGACAATCTGACGATTGTACATACGACAAATCTTTGATATCTCGAAGGATAATCCGATCTGTAGGAGCCTGTGTCCCTTATAGACTCCACAGAGTGACACCTTTTTATACTGGGCGACGTGTCAGCCAGTATTGTTTCGTTATTGTGTATATTCATGAAGGAACATATATCGAGCGACAAGTATCCTCGGGGACAAACTGTTCACCAGCAGAGATACAAACTCGATGGTTAAATGCAAGGTGAAGATAACGAACAGTGATCAATCTCATAACTCCTACAAGCAATACAAAATAGATAGTTGGGCAAACACGGATCCCTGGACACACCAGAGGTGGGATCAGGTGCCTAGGAGGAGTAAGCATCCCCTGTTGACCGGTCACACCCGCCGTGAGCCCCATATCCTGATCAGGTAAACGGAGTTATCCGCAGTCAAAATCAGTGTGCCAAGAACGGCTTAACAATCGGTATGAAACACGTCAGACAGCATTTGACCCAATACGAGGTTGTATTGACGAACTAGATCTTTATAACGACCATAGACTTTGCGAAATGCTGACTTCAATCGAGACTGTTGAAATCCCTGTACCATCAACGTGTTTGTCAGTAGCTTACCTCGATTTAAAAACTGACTATACCCAGAACAAGCTCTTGCATATCGAATCAGTTGAGATATATAAACACCATATGCAGGTGATAATGGAATATTGCTACATAAATGTGGGAAGTTGACGATGGAGAAGCTGAAATCATCCCGTTTGTCATACAGATTAATTGCGGATATTAGGGAAACCAATGTATAATAGACATCCAGTAGAGGAAAGTCCAGCATAGGAGTTATTGGCCTTGACAACATTTTTTAAATCATAAATAATTGATTATCTATGGAAAATATAAACTTTTTCAGTATAATCAGTTTGCCAGACATTTTATTATATCCAGTGAATAACATTCCTCAGAAAGATATATTTCTATCATGACGTGCAAAGTTTGATTTATTAAAAATTTTGCAAAAATCTATGGGATCACATGAGGATCGATCAACCTTAATTAGATATATTATCTGTGTGTCCCAGATAATGCCATTGGGTGTCGCCCCTCTCGTCACTCCGTCGGTAGAAGACCGCAATAGCAGCTACATAGTACAGAAGTTCTCCGGTTTTGTCATGTCCCCCATTGTGAGCAGTAAATCCTCAAAATTGTGCCTGGTATTTGGATTGATATTCCAGTTATCACTCTTGGTTTCTTTATAGGAGTTTATTTACGTAGACAAGGTTTCACTCTAATTTCCAAGATATATTCATTATTCTATTTTACTTTGATAAAGGTAACTAAGGCATGTTGGGAAAATGGTGGGTTCTATCTTGGCTCTATTGGTGAACCACTGCGATATTGGCACAAAACTGCATCACGAAAGGGGAGCAGCTTGATTACCTAGAATTAGGTACAACATTTGTTGAATTTTAATGTCACAATTCTACATGTTATTTAAGCAAAGACTGTGTGCATTTCTCTCATCTGTGAAGTTGTACAATGTATCTCAATAAATTGAAATCAATTTTTTTAATTCTCAATTCAACATTTATACTCCTATCATTTCTCCAGGCTTTGCACATGTGTTCAAAATGCTTGTGATATAGCAATTGATTTAAATAAATCGTTATTCATTGAGTTTGTCTTGAGTATGCGTTTTATCTAATGTTAGAACCTTTCAAAGAAATTTTTATGTATCTTATACTATGCATTTTATCTCGATTTTAAATCACGGATCTTTTACAAGATGACCAAATGTTATAACAAATGAAGACTATTAAGATAATTTATTAATCATGAACAAATTACAAAGATTACAGAAATTGTTATAATTATCACAGAATGATCAGAGCTTAAAAGGTTTTCATTCCTTTTCTTTTGTAAAACATTAAAATAAAGTACTAAACAAACTTGAGCTACTTTTTGAAATAACGAATTACAACAATTTTTGTTTATGTCACAAACAAATAATATACATACAAAAATACATACAAATTATGATAACGATGCACATACAACTACTTCAAAATATAAGGTACTACTTAACATCTACATAGATAGGTGAATATGGACGGAAGGACGTTAAGAAGTGCCTTGTGAGAATACTGCAGCATTAATCAAGGAATACATGTTTCGTTTGTTTGAGTGATGTCTACAATCATTGAAGCCTATTATGAACAAATTGTCCCATTCCTCCCTTTTCGTCGCTCTCAAATTACGACCCAGACTACACACATTTATATTTTGAAATTTAACTTGCTTTTTATGAACATGTTTTATGTCAAAACTGAAAGGTCAATGCTTCCATTGAGAAATAAGAAGCACTGAAACCGGAAAAGATGATTACTAACGAAACATAGGTAAATGTAGATGTTTAATGAATGGCGATTAACAGAGGTAAACGTCATGCTAATTCACATACTGTACCCTACTGATCTCAGAGGACTGGATTACAGACTAGTCAAATTACAGCAAGTCAATATCTAAAGCTTACTACTGGCTATGTTTAATGGTTGTTAAAACTTTACAAGTTGTTATGCCAATTATGCAAAGAAACTGTCATAGCAGTTTCTCAGTTCTGAACTTCTGTGTTTTTTCTTATGTGTTGTTTTGTTGTCCACTGAATGTGTCCACCACATTCCACTGGGCCAACACTGGCGTCTTTCCTGCTGCGGATAGCACAAAGCTATCATCGTACAGAAACTCTAGTGCTGTCACTGTAGAAGAATAGAGCTTGGTCCAGCGACAGGCAGGCTGTGGGGATAAGATTAAATATAATCTATCACTTTATAGAGTGCTGCAGGGTTTGCGAATATTCAATGTTTACTTTTGAAAAATGAGAGCGATACAATATTTCAGTTACCATGTTAGTGGAGGATGGATATTTGAAGACCTTGATCCGCCCTGTGTTGTCTCCCGTCACAATAATTTCCCGGTAATTAGAACGTGCCACCACAGAAATGGATTCACCCTGATCACAGGATGTCCAAGGACCTAAAATAACAGTAAAAAAACATGCAGTACAAAACCGTCATTTCCTTATACTCTCTCGGGACTTATGTAAGAAATAATGCACTATCAAAACCAATCGATCAGTAGCTGTTATGGATTTGAGAAGAAAAGAAATAAAATTACCCATAAGAGGATGTCCAGCACAACAGCTATACGTTTGCCAGTTACTATCGCGAAGAGCTTGAGGGTAATCTTTTTCCATGCGCTGTATATTCCCTGAAGATAAACAATAAAGCAATAAAACATTTCTCAAAGTAAATTTTATTTTTACTGGGTTTATTCTGTATTTCTAAAATGTTTGCTTACAGTACACCATATCAAAATCGCCGTCCACACTCTGCAGATATCGGCTGTCTGTGGACCAGTCTAGATTGGTTATGAATTTGCCGTGTCCCTATTAACAGCAAAATAATTCAATCGATTTCCGAATTCCACACTTTATTTACATTTTAGAAAAACTGGAAAAGGAAATGTTCTTTTTCAAGGGTATCTGACTTACCCTAAGGATAATGTTGTTCTTTCGATATATCTGACCTTCGTCGTGAACATAAAATATATGAATGTGTCCATCTTCACAGCCAACCGCTAACATAGCATTGTCTGCATAAGAAGTCAAGAGAAGTTAGCATATACACATTTTCGTAACATTGATGAAAGAAATATTTGTATTTTTAAAAGAAAACGTACCCGGGGAGAATTTCATAGTGTTGATTTGCGATTTTCCTACTTGGACAGTAATGATATGCATTCCGTTTTTCGCATTCAAGACGAAGAACCTCCCCGCCACAGAACCCACGGCAACATACATACCGCGACTGTCTACGGCCAGAGCCGAGGACGGCTTCTGTGAAAAGAGTTTAGAAACGTATTTCAAACATAATTGATTTCTTAACTGTGTTTAAAACAACGTTTACGGTATACATTGTTATGACAATATTCAATACCTCCATCGGTGACCGCCAGAGGACTCTGTGCGAAACAGCTGACCATTTGAAGACAAAGTGATCGTGAGCTGTAGTTATAAATGCAGGTTCACCCGGTACGGCAGCTATTGCCCACATTTCCTTGTAGTGACCCTTTAACAAGGTTTTGCAAAAAGGTTATAACTCACTATAATAAATTTTTCACAAGCAAGATAAGATTATCTCCATCCCAATGACAAATTCGTAACTTCTTATGCATACCTGAATAACAAAGCGGAATTTGACAGGGAGAGATCCTGCTAGAATACACGATCTGGAGGTTCCCACAAAAATTTGTCCGTCTGCTCCAAATCCTCGTTGTGGAACAATTGTTCTGACATTACCAGCGATTTCAGGAATCTGTAAAGCGTACAAATGTATAGGTGTTTTACATACATGGTTTACAGTAGAAGTCATAAGATGTAAACCTCGAAGAATAGCGTTTTACCTCTCTTTTGGATATTTTCCTATAGTTATTAATGCTATCCCATGATCTGATACAAGTTCCTCCGCCAGACAGAAGAGTATTATCACCCATCATGCACAGCGCACTCACTGGTTTCTTAAAAGATACACAACAGAGCATACAAACGAAAGGATTTGCAAAACCCGAACGTAAAATTCAGAAAGAAAATGCATGGTATTTGAACAGTCACAAAGGTAAGTTTCTTACCAGATGAGCACCTTCCATTTCCTCGGATACCCCTTGATTCATCGTGAACACAAATTTGGAGTCTTTGGTCCAAACCACAATGGAACCATTTGAATCTCCCGTAATGAATTCACCAGATGATGAAAAGGCATGTGATGTAATCATAGCAGGTTGATTAGAATCCTAAATGTTAGAAAAAATTTGTCACTATCAAATTGTCCAGATTTAATATACTGTTGAATCATTTTAATTCATGGGGGCCAATGTTCATGGGGACGTAATTTCGTGGGTAAGCGATACGATATCACTAGGAGAGATAACGGTACTTTTTTTTTTTTTTAAATGTTCGAGGACACGTAAATTTGTGGGTAAAATTGACCCATGAAATCCACGAACATCAGTCCCCCCCCCCCCCCCCCCCCACGAACAATGATGATTCCACATTATATCTTTTTTTAAATATGTAATTTGGTATAACATAATGAGTGATTGTTCATGAATGGAACAAAACTTTTTATCTCTGTAGTAAACACCTATCATCAGAATTTTTCAAATATAGAGACTGAATGGTAATGTTCTAGAAATGAAGTTTCACCTTAAATACGCCACTGAGTTTGTCCCTGTAGATTTTTCCATCTTGCTCAAAGAGTCGCCAGAAAAACAAATGATCCGCGCCATAGGTGATTAACAATGTGTCATCAAATTTGTAGAAACAGCAGCAGTTGACAGTCTTTGTTGTAGTCTACAAATGAGGTGATAGAGGAGATTGTAGAAGGAAATCATCATATAGAATTCAATGCTAAATACTATTAACAAATGACAATTGCAGGCATCCCATGTGTAAATAATTCAACAAAGTGTTACATTTCCTGGCTCTATAACTAAACAGTTACAGCAAACACAACAAAAATTGATGAAAAACAATCATATACATGAATGATGAAGCCAGTTCATGAATGATTTTTTGTTTTAAAAACTGTTTTAGTTCAAATAATGGAATAGTGCTGAAACATTTATTAATGTAAGATAATGATGTGTGGAAATATTATAAACTGAAAATTATACGGTACACATTGTCTCCGCTTTGAAAACTGCGTTAAAGTGAGTGCTGGTTGACTCTAATGAAAAGTGGGGAATATGCCGTATGTTATTTACCTTCTACAGAGATGCATTCAAATGAATAGAATTAGAAATCAAAGCTTCTGGTAAAGCTACGTTTGATTACAATAAAAAAGAAGACAGAATGGAAGACGCGAACAGTCCTTACTTGTTGGAATTCAACTTGAAATTTTGTTAAAAGATTAATGAAGAAGTAATATGCAGAATTTTTTTTTTTATTTAGCTTGTATCAAACTTAAAATCAGGAGCAGCTGCAAAGTAAATTCGGTTCATGTTGCATATAAAGGCTGAAATTATGTAAAATGGCTTGATGTATGTAACAGGTCTGTTTTGGTTGTTTAAATTTTTTAGACCAGATTAATTGCCCCTTTGACGATTCCGTTTACGAACAATCTCAATATCGCTTTTGAATAAATTATAAGGGTTTTATTCAGTGGACATACATAATATACCACTGCTAAAAACTATAATCACTAGTACAGGGTATAGAGAATGCAAATATTCTTAATTGATTTTTCAGTGCGACAAACGTTTTGGTACACGAAACACGTGATGCGTACTACACATACGATCACTAATGTCCCTTATAAAGACCTACCGTCGTTTTAGCGATGGCTTTCTCCTTTTCCCAGTCCCAGATACTGAGCACATGTTTGTCGCTCGTGTCCACCACACACATAAATCCGCCTCTACTCTGAAATACATGATTGTCACTTTAACATTTTGATGGTTAAGGGGAAGGGGTACCGTCGTATGGGATAAAACACTGCTATTGCAAGTAGGTTTTAATCAGACATTACATCTTTTTCATTCTTTCTTATAACGTACTATATGCATAAGTTTATCATAATTGATCTATTCCACTGTAGCAAAGTAATTTCATGTCCTTTTATGTCTTTGCAGGATACCTGTTCCGAAAATCCGATGGATGCAATCCCCTGTACAAAGAAACCGATCCCAATCACGTGGTACGTAGTAAGTTTCTCCCCGTCCCAAATACGAACGTGAGCCTACCAAATTGAATAAAGGTATAATCCTAATGATGCATATTTTAATATATATATAATTTACAATGCAGTTTGAGCATATGATTACCGAATTTAAACTTGTATGCACGAACAGTTTTTATTCTTTGTAGTAAGTTATTACATTTATTATATACCCATCGATGTATCGTTTGTTGATAATGTGGATTTCACAGCGTATGATCCGGTTTTCCGGATCACCACACTGTGGTTTTCTGATTCCGTATCAGTATCCTCTGAAACTGATGCCGTCACAATAATGTCACAATGCATCAACGCAACGTTATTTGTGGAAAATATTGACAGCGTCACAAACGAAACTGCGTACACAAAACATAATTTCATGGTATGTCTGTGTTTTTGATAATTTGGATTACATTTATTATCTTATAAATGTGGATTTAAAATGCATAAGGGGGTATATAATAAATGTATCATTACTACAGTAACTTGATCCGAAGAGTTGGATCACATCTCGTTGACAGGCGCGGATCATCAGATCAAACTCGACGCTTCGCGTCTCGTGTGATCTGATGATCCTCGCCTGTCAACTCAACGTGATCCGACTCTTCGGATCAAGTTACTGTAGTAATAATATATATTTATTATATACCCATCAATGTATCGTTCGTTGATACTGTGGATTTCACAGCGTGTGATCCGGTTTTCTGGATCACCACACTGTGGTTTTCTGATTCCGTATCAGTATCCTCTGAAACTGATGCCGTCACAATGACGTCACAATGCATCAACGCAACGTTATTTGTGGAAAATATTGACCGCGTCACAAAACAAAACTACGTACACAAAACATAATTTCATGGTATGTCTGTTTTTGATAATTTGGATTGAATTTATCATCTTATAAATGTGGATTTAAAATGCATAAGGGGGTATATAATAAATTTATCATTACTACAGTAACTTGATCCGAAGAGTTGGATCACGTCTCGTTGACAGGCGCGGATCATCAGATCAAACTCGACGTTTCGCGTCTCGTGTGATCTGATGATCCGCGCCTGTCAACGAGACGTGATCCGACTCTTCGGATCAAGTTACTGTAGTAATAATATATATGTATATGCAATTGATATCAAGTATGAACATTTGAATGATCCAACATACAGAATACTTGGTATATATCAAATACGTACAACTTGAGTCCAAAACTTATTTTGCGTGTTTTTATTTGACCTCTATATACAATCACCATGGAACATTGAACTTGTGTTGTTGCTTTACTTTAATTGTAAACTTCTTTTCGTATATTAATCTCGCGCAGCAGCTCAATTATTACTCAGGGTCTAGCTGGCTTCCTTATTCGAGCACTCCCCAAAGAATAGCCAAAGCAGGTTTGGTCTTCAATGGCAATATCTGCAGTGACAAGCACTTTTCTACCTAGTAACATTATTGATTTGTGTTGATTACTTTATCGATTAAGGTTACTATTTCGGAAACATTTTCACTTCATCATTAGAGACTCGTGGTATTTTCAGGTCCTAATTGAGTGATGTGGGATACTAGCTGTCCGGAATTATTTTTTTTTTCAGATTGTCATATCATGTGTCTTGTTTATCTGATCCAAACTCATTAAATCATATTGATTGTATATTCATAATTGATACTTCAGAATAATTGATACTAAGAGACTTAATGATGACAATAAACCCGCCTTCGATTATGTTGTAAAAGTAAACTTTATATAGGGATGAAAGGTGTGAATGTAGTGGTGTCGTCCTCTGTATAATTTTATGGAGATTGGCATTGCCTTTGTTTATTGAGGTGTATTATGTCGGTCATTTGCTTAATGTATAATAATACGAAATTTAAGCTATAACTTCCTTCTGCCGATTAAAAGATTTAGATCAAAATTTATTTCTACAGAAAAGGCGAGGTTTTTTCTCTGAACACTCTACAGGAATTAATTATGAAAGGCTTTGGACAAAAGTAGAACAAAATCTAATGATGGTGTATATTTACAATAAAGGTAACGTTTTATGACGTAAAACACACGCAGAACACACTCCTTTCAAGTTAAAAATTATGCACCCATAGTAAGTATGGCGCACTGTATCTCTATGTACTTGCCGGGTTTTCCTTTCCAGCGACTTGTCCTGACGCTACCCAGTTCTCCGTTGGATGCAAAGTGAGACTGCAATGATATAATGTATAATGATAGATCGCTTTGTGATATAATATTTCTTTTGTCTATGGTTTTATTTATACTTTAGTTCAGAACCAAGCCCTACCTAGATATATCCTCTGTGTGTCCCAGATAATGCCGTTGGGTGTCGCCTCTCTCGTCACTCCGTCGGTAGAAGACCGCAACAGCAGCTACATAGTACAGAAGTTCTCCAGTTTTATACACAACCACACTCTTACAGCCCTCGCGTGTATGGAAACCGTAACTAAGACAGGGGTCAAGGTTAACTTAAACAACGATTGAACTTATTAAGTAATATACTGTTGAACTGATAAAAAAAAGCAAGGGAATTTCTGTACATTTTCAGACAAAAGATGAACTGATATAAGGATACATCCATTCCAGCTTAAGCTTTTTGTCTGGTCGTTGTCCATCATCATCTGGATATGTAATGGAAGGCGGGAAATAATCTGAAAATCAAACAAATGTGTAATGGTGGGTATTCAGTCTTTGTCGTGGAAAAATAATTTTCAAAATCCATTTAACATTGAATATTAACCTCGGACTTTTCCACGAATGTTGAACTTAACGCTGTCCGCATCTTCGTAATGCCTGGCTGAGATTTGTTCCTGGTACCCGTTCAAATGAATCCTGTTTGAATTACCTTCTTGAGGTGATGGAGATTCTTGCATCCCGTACTCATCTATTTCATCCAAGTCTGTATAAATTGAGATAAGTTTGTAATTGCATTTATTGATATTAACTGATAATGGTAAAATGTTTATAAGAATTCGTGGATGCTGCTTGATAACATCCGAGGTCGATAGATGTTATTTTAAAGCGTTAGCCGCGGCTTTTATATGTTAAACATCATGCTTCTACCTCGGAGGTGTATCATGCAACATCCACGAAAACAAAAACAAATTCTTCTACACTTTACTTTCAGAAATATACATCTGATCGTTTCCCTATACAACTACAAATTAGGTCACTAGCTTTCAAATGGAAAACACGGAATTTTTTCTGACAAAAACTGAGATGGTAGGGTCAAGAATTTTGGAAGATATTTCAAGTATTTAATTTGATGTTGATGAGTATATCAATGCCATGAATAAAAATGAAACTCAGTAATATTCATATCAGGCGATTAGTCATTCAAAATATTACTTTGTTAAACACCACTCTGGTTCTTTTCACAAGTACTCTAAGTTGCTTTCAAAAGATGATGGAGTTCCTCAATGACAGTGTTCAACAATCTCTTCAAATTTCTCATGGACACGCATTTTACTTCATTAATTAACCCATCTCTTTTGTTATCCTATGTGTAATAATTTATTCAAAAGCTTCTATATGAGAATAAAAATGTATTGCTGTGGTCTTCAACGAAATGCTTAGATTCATTGGATGGATGGATCCCTTTCGACAGGGGATGCTTACTCCTCCTAGGCACCTGATCCCACCTTTGGTGTGTCCAGGGGTTCGTGTTTGCCCAACTATCTATTTTTTATTGCTTATAGGAGTTATGAGATTGATCAACTGTTCGTTATCTTCACCTTTCATTCATCAACTTCGTTTTATCTATCGACAATATTAACTTTCATCCATATGTGGATTCCTTATATTTCAATGAACTCGAAATATAAGACACCACATTCTTTTACATATGCTTCATATTTGGATATTTCACATGTTAATGGCAAACTAACAAACTTGAATTTATGACAATTGAGAGTAGTTCAACTTCTCCATTATGAACTTCACATATTTATGTAGCAATATTCCATTGTCACCTGCATATGGTGTTTTCATCTCTCGACCTATTCCATATGCGCGATCCTGTTCTGCCTATGATTAATTTATAATTCAGACAGGCTACTGACAAATTAGTTGCTCTTACAGGAGTTTCATCAGTCTCGTTTGAACTTTGCATTTCATATATTCTATGGTCGTTATTTTGATCAGATTTGCAAATATAGCCAATCATTAGATCGAATACTGTCTGACTGTTCGTTATCTTCACCTTTCATTTATGATATTGATCACTGTTCGTTATCTTCACCTTTCATTTATGATATTGATCACTGTTCGTTATCTTCACCTTTCATTTATGATATTGATCACTGTTCGTTATCTTCACCTTTCATTTATGATATTGATCACTGTTCGTTATCTTCACTTTTCATTTATGATCTGATTAACATTATATATTGAGCAGCTGTGTTACGGTGACTGTCAGTTGCCGGAAATTATTATCTGTTCTTCTCTGAATGCTAATTCAACACACACCCCAACACGATACACGTGGAAGAGGTATGCATCGCTATGATTGTTTACATATGCATCGATCTCAAATCGCAGACGATTTATTTTGTTCTTTTTCCTCAATATCAAATATTTTTCAGCTATTGCAACTCGTTTTTTGTTGTTGTATTAGCAACACTCATAGTGTAAAAACAGAAGACCTTTAACAGCTATTAATACACAAACTATACACAGCGTCTAATCGGGTCGAAGACGTGAAACCGAAATAGTCTCAATTAATAATACAATTTACATTTAATTCTTATGAAAATTTGATACTTCTAATTGAGAAGAAAAAATATCTTGCTGTGGCCTTCAATTCGACATTTAGATATATCGACGATGTATTATCTATTAACAATAATAATTTTCATTCATATATCGATTCAATATATCCCAGTGAACTCGAAATAAAAGACACCACAGAGTCGTCCACTTCTACTTCATACTTAGATATTTTATTGAAAGTAAATATTAACGGCAAACTAACAACTCAAATTTATGACAAACGGGATGATTTCAACTTCTCCATCGTCCATATTTATGTAGCATATTTCATTATCACCTGCATATGGTGTTTACAAATCTCAACTGATTCGATACGCAAGACCTTGTTCTGCGTATGGTCAGTTTTTAAATCGAAGCAGGCTACTGACAAACAAGTCGATGGTGCAGGGGTTCCGACAGTATCGTTTAAAACCAGCATTTCGGAAATTCTATGGTCGTTGTAACGATCTAGTTTGGCAATACAGCCTATCATTGGGTCAAATGCTGTCTGACGTGTTCCATACCTATTGTTAGACCGTTATTGGCACACTGATTTGGACTACGGATAACTCCGTTTACCTTATCAAGATATAGGGCACACGGCGGGTGTGACCGGTAGACAGGGGATGCTTACTCCTCCTAAGCACCTGATCCCACCTCTGGTATATCCAGGGGTCCGTGTTTGTCCAACTCTTTATTTTGTATTGCTCATGAGAGTTGTGAGATTGATCACTGTTCGTTATCTTCGCCTTTTATGTATCACGGTTCTGGTAATCTTTGATTTATCGAGTATATATCGGAGAATAATGGACGGTGCATTTCTTTGATCTCTGCAATAACGGTTGTAGACAATTCTTTATTGTGAAAACTAGCATTTCAAAGGACGTAAATATCAAATGTTGTGTTATAGATACTCGTAAAATATCTAATGTTATGTATGATCTATGAAGTCAGATATGTCTGGCAAAACATTCGTGATATACAGATTGATGAATTGACGACAACCATCATAAGATAGAAAGTTGAGTGACTGACTCTCTCTCTCTCTCTCTCTCTCTCTCTCTCTCTCTCTCTCTCTCTCTCTCTCTTAGTGATCATACCTCCATCGTTTGCTTTATGGAACTTTTTCATTCTGCTTGCAACACTTATGGAATCACTTCCAGAATTGCTGCTGGGAGCTGGACGCTTGACATTTTCTGGTTTTAGAGGTAGCAGTTCTGGTCCACAAGCAATGAAATTGTCCTGGTTTTTAAACTCGTTGAATAACTGACTAAAACTCTCAACCTATAGAATAGAAAAAAGTGTTATCGTCAAACATAGTGATGCTGAAATACTCGTGTATTCTCTTGCATCATAGAGAATATTAAAATATACGTGTTTTCTCCGATGCCATGTTATCTATTGCAATGAAAGATAACATGTTTTGATAATGTGTAATGTTTATTACTGTCTGTCATACAAAAAATTCATGAAATTATACAACTTATACATAATAAACTGAAGCATAAGATGCCAAAAACTCTTAGACTATTTTAGAACTTGTTGTAATACATTATAAACTGAACACTAGTTCTGTTACGTACCTTTCTGTGAGGTTGTTTCTCGGTGTACAAAGCATAGATATCAATGTTTGTCATGTCCCCCATTGTGAGCAGTAAATCCTCAAAATTGTGCCTGGTATTTGGATTGATATAGAATTTTTCTCTTCTATCTCTGTATTCATTGTTTATTACAGTGATCACTCTTGGTTTATTTTTGTGAGAGTTTTTCGGCGAGTCAGATCTTTTGAACAATTCGAGTTCATATTTTCGAACACGGCCGGCTGAGGGTTTTCGATTATTCCAAAACTGCTCTCTGGATTGACCATAAGGTATTTCAAGGGCAGGCCTTTTTACAGAGGACACAATGTACGACCTGCCTTGTTGAAATGCTGTGACACTCTTGATTTCCCTTCCATCTGGTAACGCGAAAACATATCGAACACCTGATGTCGTTTCAATGCGGTCATTAAGGTACACAAGAAGTGCCTCAAAGTTCAGAAACTGTTTGGGATTAATGCACACGTTCACACCTTTGAAGTCTTTATCACCATTTCGGAAAAATGTCACCCTCTTTCCTTTCCTGTCTACCGTTCTGTGCACTGCAGCTTTGTCATTCGCGTCGGAATTCATTTTGGATTGTTCATACCTTCCCATATCAAATGGGGGATATTCCCTGTAAGTGTCTGTGTGGGGCCGTTGTGCTGGGTAAACCTCGTATTCATCGTCACTGTAAACCGGAATTTCGCTCTAGAAAAGAGATTGTGAAACCAACATTGCAATAAGGCTGCAACTGCAATGCTGTGCTATATATCGATGGTTTTATAGAGGTGTACATGCATAATGTAATACGATTTAATACTAAGCCGTTGGATAACGTTGCCTGTCAGTGACTGGAAGTTACTTACATTCTTTTAATCTCAGTTAAATGGTTTTCGAAAAGTAATTTAGAACTGATCACGCTACACCTGACAAGGCGGAAATGAGATATCACCATTGTTATTGTTTTAAAAAATCCGGGATTGGTCTATTGTTTGAAAGTATTCACATGTAACTAATTCTGTCATAAAACCAAATTTAATACACTTGGGTTTAAAAAAAGATGCTTCATAAATATATAACTATCGCGATAAGTGAAACAAAGAGATGAATATTTGATCGTGATTGTAATAAAGGTTACGTTCGTAAAACAAGGAATTTTTCCCCAAACTAATGATTGGACAACAGACAATACAAGATCAAAGGTATGTTGGTTATTGGGTATCGAATACTATCGATAGATATTAAAATTGTCTAAATATCCCAATAACAAAATTATTCATAACAGAAAATTATCTTAATTTTTTTTTTCAATTTCCATACATGAATTTTGTTATGAATTAATTTTTATAATGTTCTTATTTTCTCTTCACATGACATGGGTATGATATGTTTTGTTATGAATTAATTTTTATAATGGTCTTATTTTCTCTTCACATGACATGGGTATGATATGTTTTGTTATGAATTAATTTTTATAATGGTCTTATTTTCTCTTCACATGACATGGGTATGATATGTTTTGCGTGTAGAAACACATTGTTGTACATTATTGATACAGCGTTTCATCATCAATTGATTTTGAAATATATCGTTCTACAGTGGATAGTTTAAGATACTGTTTCATGCATTAACATGACCTTGCGATTGGACACGCACATTAGTACATGTAAGTAGGGAAATCGTTTCGCAAGTTTATGAAAAGGGGAAAAATTTCAAATAGATGTACGTCTGTTGAATTTTCTCATCAGGTGACCTAGGAAATTTTCAGATTGTTTGAAACTTAGAAAGGAATTTTTTTTTAAAAAAATCCCAAGAATTAAAAAAAAAAGGTCCAGAAAACACAATTTATTTTGTTGGTGAGAAATCTGGAAGCGGTCGAGGAAAGTGCTGCAATTTTTTTAACGCATCTGGCTCTTTGAGGAAAGTCAAATTAAACACATTTGATCTGAGTAAATTGGAAAAATTAATACCTTTTCATTACTAGTATTTTTGTAACTGAATGAAATACTGGTATATATTGATAGAATGAGCATATACATGAAAATGTTTGAAAACATAATAAATGAATAAAAAGAATCCTTATCAAAGTCGTAATTTTTTTTGCAAGAAATGAACAATGTAGTAATGTGAAAAAAGAAAATAATACATACATGATAAGAAATTGGACAGCTTTCTAAACATGATATTGAGATAGAGTCTGCTCTGTTGGTGATATGGGCATCTTCTTTTTATTTGTTTTCATTGTTTCTTTTTAAATTACGCATTTTCAAATGATTTTTTTTACAAAATCAAAGTTAGACAATCTAAAAGATATTGAGGTCAGAAATCTTTAGAGTTTTTAAAAATATTTAAAAAAGTAGAAAAGGATTCCCCCTATATTAAAGGTATTACTACTCACTTGCGTTTCGTTTTCGTGAACATTATCATTCCATTCTACAAGGGAAGCAGTCAGAAGCTTCCGATCACTACGTTTTGGTCGTGTTCTAGTGTCTCCTTTAAACATTTTCACTTGCCGTATATACCTTCACTTACACATTGTACAGGATGTCACGCTGATAGCGCCATCAGTTTAAAGACCGCGAAACGTCGGAGAGAGAGACCGAAAATAATGTCATCATTACTTCCTTAGCAACGATATTTAAAACTTGTCATGAAAATCGACAAGGTCCATTGTTTCATTCTTTCGCTAATAATTCATTACAGTTAAAATTTAACACTCCTACATTGATCGAAATTACTAGCATGATGGAATTTTTATGCTAATATACAGGATAAGTTTCCGAAGCACCATATCAATGAGTTTGATTATTGGTTTGTTTACACGGTGTAAAAATCACTTAAACATGTCATCTCGTTATTCGATGTTTTATTTGGTTTACTTCATATCAAGTACAATATATTTCTTTATGATAGTAAAATCAGATCCCTATGGTTAAATACATTTTGACTTCTCGTTGGAACTTATACCACGGACGGTTGAAAATTTTGTTACGTAATTTTCAATTTAACCATAGTTGAAATTATGATAAGTAAATACTGTATACCTTAGTAGTTGTTCCGACCCGCGAAGTCTTGTAGTTTTTTTCGGCTGCCTTCATGGTTTTAGGAGTGGGTTTTCCCCCGCGTTTCGATGCCATGTTTGTACGATAAGCCGTAGAAATAATCAAAATTTATATCCTAAGACTCTGCCTCTATCATATCAAAATTAATTATGCAAAGCCAGCGACCCTGTGTTTGACTCTGCTTATTGGATGTGGTATTGAGAGACGGGGACTGAGCAAGACATCGGGAACTGTGTTTAGTAGCTTTCTAAATAATTCATTATCAAGCAAGGCTTATTCTTTTTAGTCTCACTGAAATGCCTCGGTAACTCGTCATCCACACAGTGTTTGATGCGATGAACCGGCAATTTTCTTTGATAAAGCATGGGATATATTATATTGTGTCTTAGTATTATTTTAATTCCATACTTTCATTATCGAAAAAGTGAAATTAGCCGTGGAATTCTTCGGTACTCTTTCAGAGCACGCATGTAATGAGTACCGGGTATTAGGTAAAAATGTCTTGATATTTCAGCTTTTTTTTAAAAATTGACTCACAGTTTTAAAGTGTGTGGACAAATGTTTACAAAATATCATCAAATAAAATTCATGATGATTTCCCCCAAGAAAGTAGATAGAATTACAATGGTGTTACAGAGTAGACCTACCGTGTCTACCTATTCGTTTATAGAATGAATATGAATATCAATGCGCTGTTTGATCGAAGTACTTCAAAAGTTCATTTAAGTGTTTTCGCTTTTATGAACATATTCTGTTTAACACACTTTGAATAATTGAGATGTTTGCACGAAGAACAAAACTTCGTGAAAACAATACTATTCCCACCGGCGATGTTTAACACTGCTATTTCCATCAGTTATGTTTTAAATTTGCAGCTTATTGGGTTAAAATTAATTACGCTAGAAGGTATTTTAGCTCACCTGCGTGTAGACTGACGAGATAAAAGATTATGGTAATTTGTCATTTTCCTATAACTGCAGGCCATCATCAGGTAGTGTAAAAACATTATGGTCCCGAAGACTGGATGGGAGCACTGTTAAGTTTTATAATGTTAGGACCATATATTCAATTCATTGCTTTAAGCGTTACTCATTATCAACATCACACATACGTATTTACAATACAACGTAACTCATGACAAATTGATAAAAATTGTGAATTTCTAAGTTTCAAGCTATAAAAAATGTATTTACACAGATTATACATAGCTTTATAGGTTTCCGTTTTTTAAAAACAATTTCATAAATTTGAACATTGATGGTTTCTCATGATAATATTTGCTTACGATATTCGGCATATATAGGACATAGAATGGTATTCATCTTTGTTAATATTTGTGGACGAATAACAACATTTTTAAATTGTTCTCAAATAGCACTGAAAGTAATGTCCGTTAATTAGATATTTATATAATGGACACTTTGATTTCTCAGTCTTTACGAATATTTCTTTTTTGTTTGATCGAAAATTCTGTGTTTAAAACTTTGCAATGTTAATTAGCTAATTTCTTGTTTGTTCCAAATATAATTAAAACCAGGTTCCACAAACTTTTCTTTATATGAAATCCCCTATTTTTGTGATCGTTCTTCACAGTTAATAACATCTTATCGTTATCAATATGTTTTTCAATGGTTTGAGATTCTTTTCTCAAGGAATTCAGATCATGTGCATTACCATTGCTTGTGGTTGTAGCAAAAACGATAGCAGTACAGCATTCCAGATGTGGAATTATCGCTTTAAAGTACAAGTATTGATATTAATTTTGTTTAATGTGTCTTTATAAAGCGGCGATGGAATTAAGAAAAAGAATTTTAAAGTAGTTTATTGATGAAAAGGTTACATTCACTTTTTATACTTTCCTTCCAAATGCCGATCTATAGTAAGACCCATGCGCATGTGAGATAACCACAGGCATTCGACGTTATATATATATATATATATATATATATATATATACCTCGAGTGTCTGTTTCAAAGATGACGCTTGTGTGAATCATATACTGTTTTATTCAGAGGGCAGATACATGGAACTCTTTCTTTCACAATAACATGAGAGATTTTCTTTTAATCAAAGATTATCATATACTTCATGTTATAAATCGTAGTACTACTATAAGATATTAAAAAAGTAATTCGTAGTAATTTCATAGAGATCTAGACACTGGTCGCGGTGAATCAGTGGTGAGGACGTTCGATTCGCGAGAGGAAGGCCGTGGGTGCGAGCCCCTCTCGTGCCTTGACCGTATCAAACTCAAGACATAACAATAAGTAGTGACTGTTCCTTCGCTAAACGCTCAGCTCGCATGTCTTTTGCATGGTGCCTTATAAACTGAGGTTCCGTGTCACGACAGGCTAGCCCTCAATACATCATACAGAGGTTAACCTTTGTGGCACTTCACCTACACCTTGTGGCTTTTCGATATGAGTGGGAAAAAATTAACAAAGAAATGTCACAGTCCAAACACATGCCTATATCTTGGAATTTAGCTATAACCTTGATATATTGATCCAGCTAATTTTCTGTGCAATAAACGTGTACACCTGTATACAGTAATCCCAGAAAATCAATGGTTTATCTCCTGTAAAGATGAACCTACAGGGCCATATCATTCATGCATACGTAATGAAACCAATTTCGTGATCAATAAAATGTAACAAAGTAGAATATTCATCTCGGATTCTGAGAAGAAAACTGTAACTTCTGAAACAATACCTTTTGTTCTTAAAATCTACTATTTTTCATTAAGAATATTTTTTTTAAGTTTGTATGATTTATCTAAGCAGATAATTTTCACAAAATGTCTTAACGATACCTTCCATTAAATTGCAATGCCACACAATGGTGTGATCGCCCAATCTTAATGTTCGCGTAGGGAGTTACAATCTTCAGAGTAGAATAACAAAAGTACACGGGATAGGGAGGTGATTTCTCACTGTATGTTATACATAAACAATCTCCATGGATACAGGTAAACAAACGGGGAAGGTTATTGCATTTTGACCTCCATATGATATCTCAACCATTGCAAACACAATGTTAGAAAGACATCTACCAAACTGGATTGCGAATACCAATATACTGCCGTGTTTACGAACATGTAAACATTTAAGATTGTTTATTTTTGTTATTTTTGAAATTAAATATTCAAGTAAATAAGAATTAAGATATATATCCTTGGTAAACTATACTGCATCGGACGGTTTTTAAAGTGTTTTACTGTTTCGGACTTCGAGAAATACTGAATGCTAAAGTAATAGAAGCCTGAACCAAAACCCACCGGAAGAAGTATTACCTCCGACATCTTACGTCTCAATTCAAGTACCTTTGCAAATATAGTTGTTCATAACGATAGCAGTTTTTTCTCCACTTATTGAAACTTGTAAAGACTAATTTTCTTTACGAAATTATTACGAAATGGAAAAGTTCTACCAAAAAGAAAGAAAATTTCAGACTCACGTCGCGTAGAGTCATTTCGCTCTCATTGTGCGATTCTGTCGACGCCGAATGGATTACAGACCCATTCGAATTGTCTTCACTGGAATCGTTTTTCATGTTTGACAAACTTTTCTTGGAATATTCACTACGTTCATACTCTCCATTTTCAGGAATGACTTCTTCAGCGAGAGAAATGTCAGAAATATCACTTGGTCTGATTTTTGATTTCCTACGATTTGAATTAAATTCCTCAAAGTAATTGTCCGCAGTAAATCGCCTGAGATCTATATTTTTCGATGATTTCGAATGAGTTAGATATCGAGAGGATCGCCCTTGAGCCTTCATATCTTGGATTTCTCCGTTCTCCTCCAGTCCGTTTGATGTGGAGCCGTCTGCCGCACTGTACCTCCGCCTGTCACTAGGTGTGAACGTCCAGTTGGTGTACGACATCTTTCTAGACATTCGACGACTATTTCGACGACTCTCAACTGCCTGAGGCATTGGTGTGTTCATCTTAAATGACTATGTTGAAAGTTACCAAACGTTTTCCAACAGAAGTTTTCCTTTTCAAACCATTGTCTTACAAACGAGTATGAAATTCTTGGTATTCTTATTAAATCCTTTCATGTTTCTTGTTCTGGATGGAGTTGTGAGGCCAATCTATGACCACTACTTTGTTTGTTGTTCTGGATGAAGTTGTGAGGCCAATCTATGACCACTTCTTTGTTTCTTGTTCTGGATGAAGTTGTGAGGCCAATCTATTACCACTTCTTTGCGTATTCCTTAGCATGTTTATTACCGTATAATTAAGAAAGAAGAGAATAAATATTCGATGAGCTTCATTATCTAACGTGTTTTCGTGATGGGTATATTCTCTTGGGAGGTGGAAGTATTTTATTAGCATGCTTCTCCTATAGTGTGTTGTTCTGATTAAAGTAAATTTAGTCTCAGTAACACACGCGTGTTATTTTAGCTATACAAATGTGTATCAATGTTCTAATGGCGTTTTGGAAAACTTTCATTGATCTAATGTACCAAGAAGGATAACCACAAATTATGTGCATGAGTTTTGAAACTGGGAAGAGAGATCAATTTTAAAAAGTTATGATTTTTTACTCTTCTAAAATCACAAATATAATGTTCACCACATGACATTTATATGCATTATTTTTTAACAGTGTACACGTGTTTCTCACATAAATGTTATTTTCTCATTAACCAAATAAATACTCAATTCGTTATATGTCTGTCTTGCGCAAACGATCCAACGTGTTGGAAATGTATGAGAACCTAGTCTTAGATGTTACCTTGCTCCTTTGGATTTGTCCATCTTCTGCCACGATATTTTCGGCTGGATATTCATGGGAAGGTGCCGAGGTACTCCGATGAAGAAATGCTGAGACCTTACCAGACGTCATATAAACTCTTGTTATGTTACCTTTATTTTGTTCTTCAGATTCAGCCATGTAAATATCTCCCATATTTGGCTGAAACACAATTTCAAGCACTGGCGAGTTTAAATGCTTGGAATTATTTTCATTTCTTTCTGAAAGATTCCTATTTAAATTCCCACTTGTAGATTTTATTTCAAGTTTGTTACTGGAAGTTAGGCGACGTTGGTATTTGGTAATGATCTGGTCAGGAGAACGGCCCTCCCTAGGATCATCGGAATCGTCAAAATTTTTGTCCAAGAGCACAAATGAATCAAAGTTCTTCTGATAATCATTTTTGTTGGGAGGAGCATAGACTTCAGTATACAGATGAACTGACTCATTTCCGCTGAAGCGTCTATGAATGTGAGGTTTGTACTTCAGTTTAGATTCTGTTTTCCGTATATCTTCATCTCGGGTCTGATGAATTCCTCCTTGCTTTAAATTTTGGGGGAAATGCTGCACAGGCAGTCTATGCAGATCGTATTGTAGAACTTCCGGTGCTTCTTTCGTAAAGGTCGGGCTTCTTAGGACACGAGGTCGATTGGTCTCAAATCCAAAAGAGTGAAGAGCATTCTCCTTTTTAGAGGGCATTGGTTTTACTACGGCTGATAATCTACCTTTACTTTTGGCAGATGCCATTGAACTCGGGGTGGAAATATCATGGTAGCGATAGAAAGAGTTATCGATGTCTTTATACTTGGAGGTATGAGTTGGCATATCAGTATTGGAAAAGGACACCTGTCTTTTGGCATTTTCTTCCTTTATAATCTTCTGCACTTTGTTCACACTTTCCTTTCTTCTTCCATACACTTGACTATATAACAATCTACGATTGCAATCATCAATCTTCCATTTCTTTTGGATGCGTCTCCTTAAATCATCGCTATACTTTTGACGCCTTTTAAAAGAATTGAAGAATGATTTAGACTTCTCTAAACCGTCAACAGTGTTATCGCGATCATCATCACACTGGCTGCTTGTTGTGATATCTTCCTTGCCGTTCTTAACTAATTTTGGCACATTCAAAAAATCCTTGTTTTTAATATTCTTATCTTCCTTAACTCCTAATGGATTCTTGAGGACTGTGTGAGATGTTACGTTTGAATCATAGCTAATTTCGCATTTTGTGGAATTTGATTTGATCGTATTTGTATTTCTGAAGTTACTTCCATTATCACTTCCAACTTTTTGGCTTCTTTTTAAATTTTCTGGCTTTGGGTCTTTGGATTTTCTAGATTTTTCATTGATGAAGGTCGTTTTCCTGTCTTCATTTTCTTTATGTTCTTTTGACATGACATGTGTAATTGCCCCTGTCAAGGATTTTGTCTCTAGTTGTTGAACAGTATTCACAACTCTAGATTTGGTCTTCACTGGCAGTGTTTTCTGCATGAGTTTAGGATATCCCTGTGCGTTATTTGTTTTGCTCGCTTTTTCCATTGATGGTTTCTTCAACAAATCATCTGCCTTTTTATATTTAGATTCTAATACTCGACTTAGAACTTTGTCCTTATTAATCAGCCTCTCGGTTTGTCGTCTAGTAAACGTTTTCTGCCAACTGGACGTTGCTGATTTATTCGTTTCCTTCCTCGTTATATTGGTCTGCTTGAGCTTGGCTTTTTTAAGTTCTGTTTTGTCATTTGAAACGATGGCTGTTGTATTTGAATTCTTATTCCGCGGATTAATTTCCTCCTCTTTTGTACGAATACCACTTGCAGCAATCAAATTGTCACCCAGATCGACAGGACTGGATATGACAATTCTAGGTATCCCACAATCCTTCAACTTTTCAACACTTTCGTTTCTGATCGACGAATCACTTTTATTATTCATTTTCCCGATTGCAATTTCAGTCCCGTGTGTATATAGGGTAATTAATTCCCTGGCCTAATTAGGTAATCCCTAATATGCCCGAAGTCTCCGCTAGCATATTGGCAGAATAATGTGACTGATATCGCTAATAAATCTTTAGTAACAATTGCCTTTCCACTGGTTTAGTATATGTGACCACATCTGTCTGTGTGTTTGCATATGGAATATTTTCTCTTGACAAAGATTCGAATTCTCACAAGAATGAGTTAATATCCTTCTTGTTGTAATCTGACAGTTGTCTTATTTCCGGTTTTGTACTTTGCTGGGTCTTTGCGTTTCAAACATTTTAAATGTCCTTCGGTCAGCCTTTGTTATCCTCTAGAAGATATATATCCTGGTGCTATTTTGTAACGTGTTTACTTGTACTTAAAGTTTAAATCGAAAGGCTAATAGATGCAAAATTCAAACTCTTTGAGAAAGAGAGAAATAGAGAAAGGTTAAAATATGGAATATTGAAAATGATAAAGGACATCTGATCATTTTCTATTTAACCTGCAGAAATCATGAGACTCCCGGAAGAGATTTTAAACCGAAATCTCGTTTTACGATAGAAAACATTCACTACACTAACATAGGCTGATAGTTGTGGTCTGTGTTTGGCACTTTACATGGGTCTTTAAGGCATTACACTGAACGTTGACTGATGTAGCATTAGACCACCGCTTAGAAAGCAAGTATGTATGAAATCACCCTGTAAGTATTTGGAATTGCAGTTCATGTTAGGAAAGTGAAATTTGCAGTTATGCAATTTGTCGTCCTAACGATTTGTTCATATCTAAATTATCATTAGATATTTGTATGACATAAAATGCATGCTCAATTTGAATACCCTGTTGTGTACATAATGCAGTTGTTACATAAATTTTGTTATGTAATACTAAGTGACATATAGTAGGATCTCTCTGATTAGAGAAAATCATATTCAAAACCAAAAGAAAGTAAATATCTCTTAATATATTGCTCTAGAACAAAAGAATCTATGAAAAGATTATTCCAGGCAAATTCAATGTATTTTCTACAGACAAGTAAGCACAGTTGTTGTCAGGCAAATTCAATGTATTTTCTACAGACAAGTAAGCACAGTTGTTGTCAGGCAAATTCAATGTATTTTCTACAGACAAGTAAGCACAGTTGTTGTCAGCTCTGAGTAGAAAATACTGTGTGATTCACAAAATTAATATCTTGAAGGTAATAGTTCAAAATTGGAACCAGTGGTAGAATTGGATTTCTCTTGTATGTATTAGAAATCTGGAAAGAGGGAACCGAAACATTCTCTCAGATGTTATGAAAACATTACTATTTGATCAATGATTAAGTTTGCATATCAAATTTATTCATATAATGATGTAATATCTTGAACGTTTTGAGCATGTTTATCAAAATAAATTTCATTATAAAAACATAAACATCTATTTCTCATTCAATTCTATGAATGAATATTATGCAAAAATCTTTTATAAGCAAGAATGATATATAACACCGATATTACAGTCAGAAATTAAAAACAGAATTTGGTATGTGCTGAATTATTAGAAAATCCGTGAATAGAGTTATCTTTCCTCTTCTATACACTGCTCTGCATGAGCTTTATTTTGACATCTAATACAAATTAAACATCATTTCTTCAATAAGATTAACAGATTGTACGGGAAATAATCTATACATGGCATCTATTCCAATGTTTTAAAAGTAAATGAAAATAATATTTTCTACAGAAAATCTCCCAGTAGTACAAGAAAGTACATGTACACTTGTAGACCCAACATGTTTTTAAATATACAAGTTATTTAAATGACTCCACATTTGCGTTTTACTGCGTCATTTCTGTTTTACATCCGTAGACAGATACCTTTTCACCAAAATCCGGTGACGACAACAAATAACATGTCTCATTTCTTGCCAATTAAGTTCTTATATTTCCAAATCAATGCGAAATGAGTATAGGTTTATGATTTAATGATTTAAAAATAATCTTTCAGGAATCAGTGATATAGTTAGTTCCGTTGATATGGCATTGTCCTCATTAGATTGCATTTTCTTCTTTCCCTGGAATAGGTCTACTATCGTAACCTTACGTGTATAACGTCACTGTTTTTCTGTCGTATTAAATTCTTTAAGTAGTCGTAATGCATATTTTTATTGTAAAATAAAACAGAATAAATAAATCTAGTCTGATGACCTTTTATCGAATTTTATGCATAATGCCGGGGCGGTTTCTATGCGCATATAGTCTCTGTTACATTGCTGAGAAGAAATTGTTTAGATTCGTGTGGAACTTGTCATCTTTGAAAAGCTGTGGTACAAACTTTCCATATTTCCTTTCAAAACGTGTGTTAAAGAAAATAATTTTTGTTATCAATTGTTAATGAAAACCTGTTCAGTTAATCAATATTTCATTGTATATAATGATACATTGTGAAATTCTTAATTGATATACAATATGGATGGAATTCTCTTTGCGTTAATACCGCCCCTGATTTATTCCAAACTTAAATGCTGCATATCTCTTTCTGTTATCCTTTCACAACAAAGTTGTAAGGGATATATTAACTTGCGCGCGCACGCACGTGTGTGCGTATGTGCGCGTGCGTGCGTGTGTATGTACCATGTAAAGAACGCCACTCTATTTGTCTTCTTCTAATTGATACAACGGTAGCAAAATGTAAAGAAAAAGATGCATGTTAATCTCAACAGGTCAGAAGTCACAAAGTTATCAATTACATATTACTCCAATGTTGTGATCGCCACATAAAGCGCATTTTACTTTTAGATCGGTTACGGTGGCTCAGTGGTAGAGCGTTCGCTTCGTGACTGGGAGGCCGTGGGTTAGAGCGCCGCCTGTGTCTTGACCGCATCAAACCTAAGACCTTGAATAGATAGTGGATGCTCCTTCGCCAAACGCACAGTATTTATAAATTAGAGTCACGTGTCTTTTGATTGAGACCTTAGAACCCGAGGTAATGTGTCATGGTTGGCGCTGGTACGATAAAGAATGCTCTCTGCTACGGCAGTCAGTGCTATGCATGCATCTAAAGTGGTATTTCACCTACAGTTGGTGAGGTCCTAATCTGAGTGAAAAATTATCCATGGGATGTGAAATTCATAAACAAAACAAAAGAATTTCTAAACTCATGCTTACTGTATAGTTGGCCGGTATGAGAAGGAAAATTCATATCTGTATCCGGATCAAAAGGTCATAGTAATTGAATGTAACAATGCTGTCATCTCATACAGAGCATCGTTTAGGTATCACTTTCATGATGAAAACAGAGAGTACAGGAGGAAAGTGATAGTACTGTACTGCTTTCTTGGTCAAAAGCCAATGTCACAGTCACTGAATTTATCTAGTGTTAGTCAATACTGTTGACTGGTATTCCCTTAATGATGTCATGTTACGATGGGATGGTCCCTATCTGAAGCGTAATATACAATGCACGTGCACATATCTATATTCCTATCTATATCTGGGTCAAAAGGTCATAGTAATGGAATGTAACAATGTTGTCATTTCATACAGAGCATCATTTAGGTATCACTTTCATGATGAAAATAGCTTAAAAGCAATTATACTATATATTATTAACCATTACGTACGCATATCCGTCGTTAAAGTAAATTAACGTTAACAAAATCTTACACCTAACAACCCTCAGAGATATGATAAATCATAATGGGTTTTTTTTAAAATCAACACTCTGTGTGATATACAAATAATGAAAAATACACCATGGTTTTATGTTTTTTATAATCGTACTTACTTTTGTCATGGAAGGCAGCGATTTGCCGGAAGGCGTGTCAAACTGAGGTATGGGAGGAAGTGCTACATCAAGATCAGTAAAAATCTCGGAATCGGTGGGGGATACTGTGGTCTTCACTATAACGTATTTGTCGTCATCACTGGAGGGGTAATCAACCCGTCGTTTATGTGTCACGTTACCATTGTCGTTTCTATCGCTTTTCTCGGTGTCACCATCTTCTCCACTGGAGTAATCCTCCCTTATCTTCCGACTGTGAAGCAGTCGTTCAGCGCGATTTAAAATGGAAGCTCTTTTATTTCGTGCTTTGGCTCTTGGGTCATCCATTCCACTTATGTCGGAATTCGAGACGGAATTTGACATTTGAGTTTGTGGGTGCCTCTCGCGGTATGAATCCATTAGTTTTTCTAAATCGTGAGTGTTGGGGGGCTTTCGTTTCACCGACATTTTATATGGAAGACTGTCATCCTGGGAGTCCATTTGATGAGCTCTTACCGGGACAGCTAGGGAGCCGTCCGACATCCTTGGTTGAGAACCTAAGTACGTCACTTTAAGATTTGGCACGCTCCTAATGTTTCCGTATTGTTTGAATTGCCTTTCTTGACCTAGCGGTCGTTTTCTTTGCCTATCATTAAATCGAAGCATTTCCTCTTTTCTGGTCTTTTGATTTTTCCACTCTCGTCTTTCTTTATTTAATTTTGAGTATGTCTTCTTGTTTTTATTATCATTAAGCTTCCGTCGCCTGTAGGGTTTACGGTTCTCATTTTCGTCTTCGCTACCCGTTTTTACCAGATCTTCCTCAAGTTCCAGCTCTCGTCTGCTTCTGATTTCTTTCGAACGTCTGCGTCTGACGTTATCTTCTGATTCTCGAAGACTGTTTCTATAGCGATCTCTGTTTTGTTGAGTGGACGTATTTTTCTTTTGGTACATTTCTGTGATTCCCGCTACCTGTAATGCAAAGTGTATTCGCCATTTAATCACAGTAATAAACTACGTACCAAAAGATGAGAAATCCTATAATTAGTCACTTCCGCACTGCCAACATAATGCATACTATAAATTCTAGCAAAGAAAAGGAGGAATTGTGCGGTATTAGCATCGCCTGGTTACTTTCTAGCAGTGAAGCCAAGGGTATTTGATTCCAATACTGTCTCGAGATGTCCGATGTCGATATCTGATCCCCTTAATGTGCATTTAATAGTCAGAAGGAGAATAAATTGCATTGAATACAAATAAAATACTTATAAACGTCTGTCGACCTTTGAGAAGAAATACCAAGCGTCGTAATATGTGAAATAAATTGTGATGACAACAATAAAAATCCCAGCGAATTCCGCTCATTATTATCAAATCTATCTGTCGCATATTGATTAGATGGAAAAAATATATATGTTATTTTTTTTTTATTCATTTCGCGTTTCTTTATCCTTCAAATAAATTGCCGTTATTGTTATCCAAATAATTCACCATCTTGATATTATCTTCTAGTTACTCAAGGATACGATTTTTTTTGTGTGAAATTCGAGTTGTCGAAATAAGATAACGTGTAGACAGAGGATGCTCGAAGTTGTGTAATCAAACATGGAATTAGGACATGCTTTTTTTTATAATTCAAATCACGAATGTGAAGCATGAGTGAAAATAATTTTTTATTTTTTTTTAGAAAAGTTCCTGTTTCACTCGTAAAAACAGAGTGATTTCCGGACGATAACTTTTACAGAGGATATATACAAAATCCATTTCCGATGTTAATTTCACGCTGTGAAATTCTTTAACAGTCATGAGTGTGGAAAAAAAACCAACAGTTCAAATAACTTCTATCTAATATATAAATTACATTGATATTTCACCACTGAACGTTTGATAACAGTTTAAGTAATATCTATCAATACATGTAGCTGCGCACAGCATTGCCCCACTGCATAAAGAATATACAAAAAAGAATGAAAATATTATATAAATTTGGGTATCAGTAATACAATTTTTTCTTCCTACATACATATCTTTATTCTTAAATATTGAAATGTCACAAAGATGTGATTCGCTTAGAAACTAAGATATAATTGAGCAGAACTGAAATAAAATATGTTCAAATCAAACCAAACAGTTTTGTCCACCAAATTTTTACCATTACTTACTCTGGATTTGACCAAAGAACCGGTCAAAATTTGAGAACTCCATGATAACGGTAAGTATATCCCGGGCAGCTGAAGCATAGTGACAGACAGAGGGATTGGTTGTTAAGCACAGGAACGTGGCCCGATACACAGGGCCAGGAAGCCACCGGTACGTAATAGCTGACATTTACCCATTGTCTTTCAGATATTCATCTTTTAAAACCCTCTCTATCGTTTATGACTATGTTTCATATACTGATGTTAAAGCATTTGCATAAGGTTGTTTGTTTCTTGTAGATTTCAACGAAAGATGTTCCCGTTTCTCGTGGAAACTGTGTATTGTTTGTTAGAGGTGAACAATCTAACAATCCTATTAAAACACACGTGAAAGGACTTTATAAGATAAAATTATAGTCTAAGTTATATTTCATGTATTGTTATATAGCATCTTTTGATATCCAGTCCATATCCAAATGCAGTTTATCTCGAACATTGAACTCTTGGAAAGATCTTTTCAAATATCAGAATGGTTTCATCCAGACTAAATATTGGCTTTTCATACACAATCTTTATGAAATCAGGATTGAACACAGCTTTATAGAAATCAAATTTGAAATAAATCTGGATATATTAGTACGATAAATATTTTTACAGCTTCTAGAAAGACGTCATAGTAACATATTAGATATTGTGGGGGCATTCCCAACGACAACAGATTAAATACCAGGTTCTACTGCCTTGTACTGGTAAGTATTTCTCTTTTTATGGTAACTCCATATTGGAATGTTAATGGAAAGACTTAAAATGAATACCTTGCATGTCATTATATACAATTGACGCAATGCTATAGGATACACCTTACATGTACGTATGTCAAGTACATATCATAAATTTCATTTTAAAACACAAGAGGGTATGAACAGCAACACTTTATGCCAGTATACTTTTCATGAAGCGCGTTCATTTCTGTCGGAATATTCCCAGCCGTTGAAATAGACGTACTATATTTATCAAGGTTCACACGCACACTATTCACATTCATTATTTCTGTAAATTAAAACCTTTGGAAATGTATATATTTAACAATAAATGTAGACCGAGAATAGACTTAAGCCTAAATTTCGAGTCCAACTAACTTTTGAACAAATAGATTTTTCAGCATGTGTTTGCATTAAAAATTGTTTTTATAAAGCAGCAGCTTTTTAAAAATATCTACCGGTATGCTAGATAAATCTTAAGATTTTTTCTAACTTAAGATGGCCATAGGCCTGAAGGTGACTGGTATCGTAATAAGTTCTTCATTTGCGAAATAAGATTAAATGTTGATTAAGAGGATGATATATAATTTATAGATTAAAAAAGGAATTTGATATACTTGATTTTACTCATGAAAGGTGAAGATAACGAACATTGATCAATCTCATAACTCCTATAAGCAATACAAAATAGAGTTGGGTAAACATGAGCCCCTGGATATATCAGCGGTGGGATCAGGTGCCGAGGAAGAGTAAGCATCCTCTGTCGACCGGGCATACCCGCCGTGAGCCAAATATCTTGTTCAGGTAAACGGAGTTATCCGTAGTCAAAAACTGTTGCCAAGAACGGCCTAACAATCGGTATGAAACACGTCAGACAGCATTTGACCCAATGATAGGTTGTATTGGCAAACTAGATCGCTATAACAACCATAGAATTTGCAAAATGCTGACTTTAAACAAAACTGTTGGAACCCCTGCACCATCAACGTGTTTGTCAGTAGCCTGCTTCGATTTAAAAACTGACCATAAGCAGAACAAGCTCTTCCGTATCGAATCAGTTGAGAGATAAAACACCATATGCAGGTGATAATGGAATATTGCTACATGAATATGAGGAAGTTGACGATTGAGAAGCTGAAATCATCCCGTAAGTCATAAAGTTGAGTTGTTAGTTTGCCGTTAATATCTACTTTCAATAAAATATCTAAGTATGAAGCAGAAGTGGACGACTCTGTTGTGTCTTTTATTTCGAGTTCACTGGGATATATCGAATTGACATATGAAAGTTATTATGTTACATGTAATAGATAATACGTCGTCGATATATCTAAATGTCGAATTGAAGGCCACAGCAATTTGTTTTTCTTCTCACATAGAAGTTTTTGAATAAATTCTGCTTCGTAATGATTTTTTTTAAATTAGAACATTTATTAGCTGATTAGTGAGGTTGTATGTTGTGTATGCCTAAGAAATCACATCGTCGACGATGTTTCAAAATCAGTATTTCACAAAACTTGCCGACTTTTTGAAGAAAAAAAAGACATGTCACATCTTTAGATGTCTGTTTGATCCTCGTGTTTGTCACCTTCAACCAACGTGTCAAGATGTCTGTACAATTCAGACACCGTTAGGCGGTTTCAAAATGTGTGTAAATCATCAAATGAAGGGGGAAAATACATTACTAAAAATATACTGTATACATGTACTTAGTGTAAATTACCAAACAAGCGCTGCGCATGGTGGGCATATCTTCTCGCAATGAGTGTCTACAGATTTTCTATGAAGTCCCATAGTGACATTGACCTTTCACTCCAAAATCCATAGGTTCTTCCTCTCTTGGTAACAAAGCTACATGTGAAGTATGTAATTAATCGAGCAAACAATGTGGCCCGTAGAGTGTCTACAAGCCCAGCATTACACACATGTTCACCCATACAAACCGGCCCCGATACCATATCCCCTCTAATGATGAATACAAGGGAATAATAAAGGGGGAATGAAACATTACTTTTATTTTGCCGTAAACTCTATGTAAATCGCCAAATAAAGGGGAAAGACCCATTACTAAAATTAACTGGTAAACTCTGTGTAAATCACTAAATAAAAGAAAAAAAATGAAACAGTAAACTCTGTAAATCACTAAATAAAGAAAAAGGAAAAAGACGCATAACTAAAATCAGCCGTTAAACTGTGTAAATCACCAAATAAAGCAAGACGATGCATTGCTACAACGAAACAAAAAAAAAAACTATGTGTAAATCACCAAATAAAGGAAAAAGACGCAATTCTAAAATTAACCGGTAAACTCTGTGTAAATCGCCAAATAAAGGGAGAAAGACGCATTGCTAAAACGAAACAGTAATCCCTGTGTAAATCACCAAATAAAGAAAAAAATCAAACAGTAATCCCTGTGTAAATCACCAAATAAAGAAAAAAAATCAAACAGTAAACTCTGTGTAAATCACCAAATAAAAGGAGAAAGACGCATTACTAAATTTAACAGGTAAACTCTGTGTAAATCACCAAATAAAGAAAAAAGACGAATAACTAAAATTATCAGGTAAACTCTGTAAATAAAGAAAAAAAGACGCACTAATAAATTTAACAGGTAAACTCTGTGTAAATCATCAAATAAAGGGAGAAAGACGCATTACTAGAATTAACCGGTAAACTCTGTGTAAATCGAAAATTAAAAAAATGAAACATTAAAAAAAAAAAAAAAATAAAGTGAAAAAAGAAAAGAAAAAAAGCAAACAGTTAACTCTGTGTAAATCACCAGATAAAGGAGAAAGACGCCTGAATAAAATGCAGACACCGTTCTGTAAACTGTATAAATCACCAAATCAACTGAAATTCCAACACCGCTATATGAAAAATTAGGTGTCAATAATCAACTCAAGATATGTGTAAATTACCAAATAAAGAGGGAAAACGCACTACTAGAATTAAAATGTAAATTACCAAATAAAGAGGGAAAACGCACTACTAGAATTAAAATGTAAATTACCAAATAAAAAGGGAAAACGCACTACTAGAATTAAAATGTAAATTACCAAATAAAGAGGGAAAACGCACTACTAGAATTAAAATGTAAATTACTAAATAAAGAGGGAAAACGCACTACTAGAATTAAAATGTAAATTAAGGGGTAACGATGTACTAATGAATTAAACAACAACAAAAACAAAAAACTGTGTAAATTACCAACTAAAGAAAACTGACGCATTACTTACATATACCAATCCTGGCCATCTTTCCCGCAGCATTTTTATTTAAAGAGTCTTGGATTCCTTAAATTGATTAGATTTACCGGGGTTCGAAAAAAAAAATCATGTGATAAGTATGTCACTAAAAGCCTTATTTTAACATAATTAAGGCTGGAATCTGATGCTACACTTTCATGTTTAAGACATTTATCAGAGTAAAAAGACACTTCACATTCAATTTATTCCTTTACGTGTTCAATCAATAAAAATTTTACATTTAGAGGCAGTATTTCTAAAAGATTTTAAAAATGATCTTGCCTGAATGAAGTCTGAATAGTTATGACTACAATAAAGGGAACCTTTACCATTCCTTTGTTGAATAAAGAGATCCATCTTTTGGCAAATGCGTAACGTTTTAATCCATAGTCACAAAATATATTCATACGCTTTCAATCTTTTCTAAATATGTAAAGTTTGAATATATTTTTACTAAAAGACCCAGGCATCGTTTATGTATATAATTGTTTCGTTTTTAAATCCTCACTACTCAACGTCTTTCAAGATGGTTTTTATGCAGGTTTTTTTTTCCTCTCTCATTGTAATAATATCTGTGCTCAAAGAAATAAAACGAATATTCACATGGAGAATATCTGTATTGCGTGCTGTGCCAAATGTCGTCTGATAATGAAAAAATTCAATAGAGCGAAAGGCAGTAGAGATAATAAGCTGCTAATCACCGATTGTGTGGTGGCGAACCACTTCAACATTCAGATGATATCACAAAAACAGAAAATAAAATTGCCCTGTTTTTTGTGATATTACTTTTTTATTGGTTTAATTTCTGGTTTTCAATCTTTTATCGTTGAATGATGATGTTGCATTCAAGGTTATACCGAGCGAAGGAAACCATACTAGGACACAATGACGGTTTTGTTTTGTGATATTTGGCTTCATCAGCTAGTTCTTAACAGGCATCATTTAAATTAAAACTTGGGGGGAAAATCAGGGGGGGGGGGGTGTTACATTTCACAATTTAACGTATCTATACATACCAGCTATCGTTCTGGAATTCAATATGCTGAGCTGGGCCTCCGTCCTGTTGTGTAATTGTGTTTTGAGCAGTCAAAACAGAACGAAATTTATATTGCCTTTCATTTAACTTTATTTAAAAAAAAAAATCACGTTTTATGACAATTTATCTTTTAATATTGACTCAGAAGACCTTGTTGATAAAAGTACGTGTTGTTTTCACTATTGATTTTATCTCATCCAAATGTTCTCAGTTACCTGTAAGTTGTATTGCATATATACATACCCTCCCAACACCCCGTTAAAGGCAGGGGGTACATAAAATTAAATTACATATATTTTAAACAGCATAGAATAAGCTCTCGCACTATTATGTAAAGACGTGTTAGTGTATTAAATGTACATGTACACGTGCGTGTAAAACTATAACACTATATGGGAGTATTCTTACCTTTCCATTGGTATGCATGATATATTTTACATCCTTATTTTTCCCGTGTGTAAACTCCATGTTTTTGAAATTTTAGAAGATCCAAAATCTTAAGTTAATCAAAAGACATATATACCACACTAGTTTATTAGAATATCGGTTGTATATCCAAAAGTAAAACTATCACCAATGATGTCCAGTTTGACGATTTTCTGCATTACTTTTACACTTTCTTTTGCGACTCCAAATTTGTCTTTCACAACACCAGAAAAAATTCTCCATTGCTTAAAATGTATATCGGAAAATAAGCATGGTGTTAATTGTATATATCGTGTTTGATTTCCGGGTAATCTGGGGGGAAACATAACCCGTATTGTGGATTTTATTCAGAATTATGCTTTCGCTATTCATGCCTTATTAAACGTTAATGAATTTACACTTGTCTTTTCCTCCACATTATGAAGGTTATCAAAATGTCATACTCTTGTGTATTTCTGGGTAATATCTTCCCCCTCTCTATAACCTCTATTATGTATATATAGGTAAATTCTTAGGCGAAAAAGTTGTCATTCAATTTGTTTATAATGTAAGTAATTCTTCCGAAAGTATTGATAAACATTTCCTCAGTATGCAATACAAAACGTGCAGACTCTATGACATGACTAACAAAGGAGAAGCAAGAAGCGTGGATTCGTACATTTAAACTTTCTATACATCTAATCATTGGAATGGCCTGCTGTCACCGGGTTTGCATACAGACCCTGTGATCTATCAAAAGCGGGTCTAGTCTTGATTAAAATGTAGGATTCAATCTCGTTTATTTGAACAAGACAAAATATTAAAATGTGATGTTTGTAAGAGAGGTAATTATCGTCGTGTGATTTCTACATTTTGATATTCATGCGATGTACGAGCGTACTTTTACCTAATGCGCTTTTATACGAATGTTCTGCCGTCTGCAGTGCATCCATGTTTACTAAGTTGCCTCTGCTTGTCCGTGGAGAACTGTAAAAGCATTGCCGAGTTTCTATCCTGTCTCATTAAGTGATAGCCCCATATCGATTGGAATAAAATTTTAATAGTTATGTAATAATCACTTTGTTCACCTAGTTAAACACTTCATATTGAAGTTCCAAGAAGTGTGCTTTTTCATTAGAGGGACGGATCTAGAAAACTTTCAAGGAGGTAGGTGGGTTGCGACCCAGGTTAGTACTTCTTCCGTCCAAATAGGGGGGGGGGGGTTGATGAAAACCCCAAAATAGCAAAAAATAACGTTTTAAAATTTTCAACGGGAGGTGGTGGTTGCAAGCCCCATACCCTCTCTAGATCCGCCGATGAGATAATCACGAGATACTTTTAAACAACACAAGAAAACCATGGGCCATAACGGTCACCTGTGAGTATGCACGGTTTTTTTTTTAACTTTAAAAATCATTGTGATACCTGTGTGCTTTTTATATTTTACAATTCTCATTCTTGGTACTAGATGATAAATATATTGGTATAACTATGATACACAATTCATAATTTACAATTCTTCAACAGGAGAGTGAGTTTTATCACAGCGGAAATTGATTTTCTATTTGAGTTCTGAAAGCACGGATATTCAGTACATTTAGAAGGGAAAAAAAACAATGCTCTTAAAGACTGCTAATAATTTATGTACTTTATGTACAGGAATAAAGATTTTAAAGCAAGTTGATGCATTTGTCAACATATACATGTAATCAATGTGGTCCTATCCTGGGACCAGAAATTATCCCTTAACCATATGACATGAATTTCACAATTTTGGTAGAAGGCCATTTGCTCATCATAATAGTGCAAACATCTTTTTTCCCCTGCTGGATATCGAGAAATACAAAAGAGTTTTAATGAAATATAATGCATTTTCAATATATGATCAATTTTTCCCAAACCTGGGCCTCAATCTAAGTTCCACGGATTTCAGAAGTTCGGTAGAGCAAAGACGGCTCATTGCCTGCTCAATCAATCTAATTAAAATTAGATCCTTTGATTCGCTAATTTACTATCGCTACACAGGATTAGATTGATGCTCAATAATGTTATAATCACACAGTTTGACTGCTAGATGTCCAGAAGTAAGGACAACTTTTAAACATAATGTATCTTCTATATACATAACTGGCATCAATATGTGATCAACTAGAGGGTCTGAACCCAGAACAAATGAATATTTACGGTTTGCTCATTACTCATTTTCTATGAACACTTTCAATACATGACCAACTTAACGCAATCCTGGGACCTAAACCCAGGAGTCGTGACTTTCACAGTTTTAGTAGACAAATTTTGTGTCTCCTTGATGTCCAAATGTAAAGATGATCTTAAAGATGCAATTTTCAATTTATGACCAACTCTGCTCCACCGTAGGACCTGAACCCGGGGGTGATGAATTACACAGTTTTGTTAGAGGGCTCATGATCAGTGATCATTATAATCATGCAAATATTTTGTCTCCTTGATATCCAGAAGTAAAAAAGAAGATTTTCTAAAGATGTAATGCGTGTTTAATATATGGCCAACTTAACTTCCCACCGAGACATGAACACTGAACCTAACGGTCAATAATTTAACAGTAATGGTAAAGGGACTCTTTACTTGTTATAATCATGCCTACAGTTTGACTGCTTGATGTGCGAAAGTTAAGAAGAGTTTGGAAGATTAGATTAATTTCGATGGTTTAGACCCCAAGGAGGCAGATGCCATGAAATTCACAATTGTTGTTCCTTTTCACTCGCAGATGTCATATGTAATATAATTTATTTGAAATTGGTTCAGCCGTTTCAGAGAAGAAGCTGAAAATGTTCAAAATTTTACGAAATTGAATACCGGTAATTATTTGCTTCACTTCGCGTCAACAATTTTTCACTCATATTGAGACGTCACCAGCTGAAGGTGAAGTACCATTAATAAATATATGCTTATAGCGCTCATGGCCGTAACAGTGAGGGTTCTTTATCGTACCAACGCCTACCGCAACACGGGACCTCCCCTTTTAAGGTCATATCCGAAAGGCCCGTAATTCTCACTTCTAAATGCCGAGCGTTTGACGAAAGAGCAATCACTACCTATTTCAACGTCTTATGGCACGAGCGGGGCTCAAATTCACAACCTCCCAGTTACGAAGCGAACCACTGAGCTTCCACGATCGTTAAAGTTTACGAGAGACGAACTGACGCACGAAGACGAACGAAAACAGATAGCAATAGGTCACCTGAGTGACCTCAAAGGGGAGGTAATCATTCTTCAAATTGAAAAATACAGGAGAGCGCTGAGATAGAATTATTCATACAAACGAAAGACAAAAAATATTTTCCAGTGTGTGTGTGTGTTAAGAATGATCTGCTATTAGAGAGTACTCAGTGTATTTATAAAATGAATTTCAGTGTATTTGTTAATTTGATAAAAAAAAAATTAATGTGATATAGTTTTACTATTTAATATTGCATCTTTCTGGTTACACAATTTTCTGATTTATCAGAATATAAACACACTTATCACATTTAATAGTGGGTTTTGTACATGTAGAAATTTCATATAGTAAACAAGACTGATAACCTACGATTAAAATAATATGGATGCCCTTTTTACATTATCTAAAAGCATACATTATTGTTCTTGTCCAAAAAGTATTATGGTTATTGTATAGAAGATCTTTAATGGAAGATAGGGAACGTTCCTCTAGTGAATTGTATATATTTTTTTAACCACAGATGAATGATTCTTATTGTTTTAAAAAAAAAAGAAAGAATGTAAGTGGAGACGCAAAAAACAAAAGTCAGAGGAAAAAGATATCTTATCGTAGGTTTTTTCCCCCGCGAATCAATGATAAATTCAGGAAATATGTCAATAGGTATAGGTTTTAGGAGTTCAATTTTATCATGTTCTTGCACTGAATTTCAGTAGCATAGGTCGAAATGTAATAATTATTATGGATAAAGAGGAATATTTACCACATACATGCCTTTTATACATTATCGAATCTGGAGAAAGTGTTTTACATTTTTTTAAGCATGTTTATTCCTTTTTTTTCCCTTCAGTATCAACTGTTCTTAAAGAGACATTTCATCATCGTAACAGTTAATCGCGTCTGAAAGCTTAGTTGAAATATGACACTCAAATCAAATGTATGCACTTCAAACTAAATGCATAAACTCTCAAACCAAATGCTGAAACTCTCAAACCAAATACAGATACTCTCAAACCAAATGCAGATATTCTTAAACCATATACATCATACCCCTGTCATACTCCGGCATTTACACGTTTTCCAGAATCAAAATATGAATGCTTGCGAAGAGAAGTCGATGAAGGCTATGCCTCTCGACTTCTCTAAAGAGAATACGCCACACCTAGACATTTATACTCATGTACAATTTTGGGTAAACTGCGTCCAGGTTACACATCCGGGGCTTTGGTACTCTAGTTCAACAGGAGGGTTCTGCATAGTCTACTTGCAACCATCAATAAAATTAAAGGAATAACTGCAGAGTATCGCCCTTATATCGGTATTAAATCTTAATGGTTTTGTCAATATGACATTGTTCATATGTAGAATGGTACTAACACGAATTAATGACCACGGGCGATGCTGTTAATCTGAGTTCTTCAACGAGAATACTTGTAATAGTGACCTGTAAATTTTGTGACTTGCATTATTCAAAGATTGGTGACTTAACACGAGATAGAATTTTGGGAAACCTTGGTTGCCTTACTCATAAATCTTTAACTATACACTGTTGTAACTTGGACACCATGATTGATAAACTAAAAAGTCAAATATCCTTTGGTGGTAACTGAACTATATAAGAAGTTACAAGATTTCATATGCACTTGATGAAGTGAAAACGAAGTTACTGTTGCAGATAGACGAAGAAACAGACAAACCAAAAGCAATATCAACCCCAACTTTGGGAGCACTCTTATCAGCTAAGGATTTTTTCGGACTGATTTTAAATCCGTTCCAACCTATTACATGTACTTACAATGAAATTGATACCATGCAAACTAATTCGTTCTGACCGATTTCTTGTATCTGGATCAACGTCCACTGCAGGCTGCCGCGGTAGCTCAGTCCGCAGAGCTCTCGCTTCATTTTTGGGAGGTCTGGGTTTGATTCTAGACCCCAACAGACCCAAGTGGATAAATTATATAGCGATTATACCTTTAAAGTGGTTATTTGTCTCTAATCCTTAAAAACTGAAGCCCCATGTCGCGATAAAGAACCCCTATATGCCACTAGTAAATCTCTGTAACCTAAATCAAGTAAAAACAATACCTTAAAAATCTATATAATACCCCAAAACGGCATATGTATCAAAATACACCTCAAAGTTCGTTTTGCATATAATTATACATTTTGCACTTGCATAATAATACTATTCTGAAGGAACTTTGTTTAAAATGTTAACTTTCAATTATTCGCACAATTAATTATATATCTATTGTTTATATTTTGAGAACATCTCACAACTATCAAAGGAGGGAAAAAATCGTTATATCTGTTAGATGTTGAAATAAACATTTAGATATCAGTCAATGATCGGAAATGATCATTCGCCTTGATTACATATTGATTTTTAAACGCAAAACACTGAGTTTTCAGTAAATTGTTGATATTTGAGCTGCTGGCTAATGGAACGACATTGTACCTTTTTTGTACAAATTAATCAAATAAATCAACAATGAACTCACAACAAACTAATTTTCGATTTTTTCTTTCCATTTTTTTTTTAAACATTACCCCAACAAGAATAAAGGATCTACAGGAGTGTCAGCATTTTTGTATTGCATACCCCAAAATTTTAAAACACACGTTATATAAATCAAGAGTCTATTTTTCGTCATTTGTTTAAGCTAGAAAATTTTAAAACAACTCTGGCTACATTAACAAGGTGCAATTCAAGTAATTGTTTTTACTAGCAGAGCTAAATTGTTAATGGCAATGGCTGCAAGACTGATTAATTGACATTTAACCTCATAAGACATCAGTCTAGACTTTTCCCCTATCTGACTAGACTGGTCTCCTTTCTGATATAGCATCAGGAGATAGCAGACAAGTAGATATGTTTTCAAAGTTAGCAAATAGGTTACGGTTATCCGGAGACGAAAGTAGAAATCCAACTTCTGACAAAAAGTGCTGAAACTATGCTTAGCACTTTAAAAAGAAACAAAGAAAATTCCACAGAGCTGCAATCCTAGTGTAACCCTTGTATGTACACCATATTTAACTCCATGTTTCTTTGTATTCCTTATATATTGTAGTGATTTCGGCGATATGGACCGTGGATATTGGCCTGTATAGTTCAGTGGTTAGAGCATCTGACTTGTAATGCAATGGTACCGGGTTCGATTTTCAGTCCATTCATAATATATCTATTTTCCTGTTGCATTTTCAAAGTCATGCCAGGGTTTTGAGTCTTAGGGAGAAATAAATTTAGTGAATTAGGCACCTGACTAGTAATGCAGGGATGCAGGGTTCGTTTCCCCGTCCAGCCATACATTTTCTCCTTTCCTGTTACAAATAAATATTGTAACTTTGGCATATAAATGCTATATTTGTCATGATACCTGATCAAATATTCTGAGCCCCAACCACCCCCATGCCATATTCACAAGTCAAGGTTAGTTATAGCCGCAGAACTGTAGCTCTGTGAAAAAATATTGGATCAGATCTGATCTGATTTTTTTCAGAGAGTTACAGTTCTGCAGCTAGGGTTTGTTAGTGCGAGGTAACGAATCAACAACCCTTGACTTGTGAAGATGCCCCCATATATAAAAATACTGTATAACTCAATTTAAGAAATGGCTGGACCCGCCGCTGAGATCTTTGCACATAAATCATAATGTATTCAATTGTTTCATGGGATATATTTGTAATAGGAAATGTGTGATTAGCATTGTTTGTATGCAAATAAAGTGCTGCAGCTCTTACAGTTCATCTGGTTTTCTTGGTACTTGAATATAATACTTTGAAATTTACTGCTTATTTCGAATACGGTAACGTTAAACATACAGTGGAGTACAGTGTATAATGATATAGTAATGCGCAAAATATGAATGCTTTTATTGAGTGTAGTTTACAAATATATTGTTTACAATGGCTCTTGGTATGACTCAGCAAAGAAACATTGTATAAATGAAATTCAAAAGACGGTTGTTGTTTTTTAAATCAAAATTAGACATGAAAAGCCTGAAATCGTAGTTATATTGAATCATATATCTATCAGTTTGGTCATATTACGTAATAAAAATAGCACAGAGGCATTGCCTCGGCGATTGCATCCCTGATGTCACATTAGAAAAGTCACAGTAAAGCAGAACACATGCAGATATACTGGGGCGTCGACTGAACATCTGGTTTGTTAGCTTGCCATTACTGGGTAGGTAAAAAGAGTAGTTGTAGGACAAATGAAAGTATCCAGGAAGTATGTATAATATTTGCAAGCAGTAATATAAACCTAAAATTTTGCTCCTTCTGTTAAAGCTGTATGGTCCAATGTGTAGACAAATTTTGTCCACTTGATAAACACATTGTAAAGGTATCCGAATCACATTACACCACGTGACAACTCCATTGATGTCGGTACATTTCGGGGCATATTCGAGCGTAGGAGTGAACTCTACAGCGGTAGCAATGCCTGCGTCCGGTTATTGCTTGGGATCGGCCATTAACAGAACAAGTCAGTATTGAGATCAGTTATCTACTTGGCCAATCAGGACAATTGTGACGTTTGCTGTCCTGGATTTCGTCGCTGAGATCCTCGGAGAAGACTGGAAGAAGGGACGCCATGTTATTGAGTGGGAATCTCTATTCTGTATGACCTACCATTGCCGAATTGGTCCCCTTCTTATGACCCCGTAACATGCTACAGAAAATTCATACGCAACAGGTACTAACTTTATGGTAGAATTGGTTAAAACTCTATCATTTCTCACATTATGCATAAAACATTGTCTGATTTGTTGCGACTTTAAAAATAAATGTTTATTCGGAATAGACACACATTATAAACACACATACTTAAATACCAAAGTTAACCCATGAAAGCTCGAAATCGTATTTCTAATGGGGTCCTTTGATGCACGGATGTTTGCCCTAGGGGGTCATTTATGTGAAGGAAACCGGAATACCCGGAGGAAACCCACGTGCCCGAGCGGGCGACCGCCATACCCTCTCACGAACAACCACTGCCGATCACGTGGATCTATATGTAACTCTGGTCACAGCGGTGAGAAGCGAGAGCGATACCCAGACACCCTTGCTTGTAGCATTGATTGGGAATATTTGGCATTCGGGTGAATGGTAGCTTTAATTTTGTAGTCAAACACTTCACTTGTGCATTTTTATATTTATCTTTCAAGTTTTGATATTGATTAATCAATAAAGGTATATTTTCTTGTTCTACATTGTTAATACATGTATGTAAATAAACATGTTTACATAATTTAACTGGTTTTCCTTTACTCATCTAGTAATCATTTTAGGCTTTATATTTTGGATCTTCAAGATTTGGAGAGAGGCAGTATAGTATGTGCCTTGTTTGTAAATTGCATACAGTATTTTTAAAGTCTTTAAATACACTCAAATATGAGTATTTAAAAAAAAAAACTATACCTGTAATTTTGTTTTTATAATAAGGGTCGGATACTTTATCTTGTCGTATTTAAGGATTTATAAGGATATTCAAAATGCCTTAATTATATCATTACAACTATTTTAAACAGAAGTACTAAGTTTGAAATCGGTGTTTACAATTACAAACAACTGTACTTGTCATTTTGCCATTCAGAAGACAGTCACGTGACCATTTCTGACGTCAACACGTGAATACTAGTACTATAACCATTCTGACGTGCTTAGAACTGCACACCTTTCAGTAAAACGGTTTATTTGGTCATTATAATCCTCCAACTAACTTGGATGGTAATGTATTCTTTTTCTGGACCCCATGTTTCCCTATTGTTTACATCGAAGTGATCGCATACCCAGGAGTTCCCATCATCAACAATTTATGATGTTAGAACACCATATTTATTTTATAGATAATTCTTCCACTATATTCTTTTAAATGTTTTTAAAACGTTTTCAGGCATATAATTTAAGGAAAGTTGATTACTTTTTAAATCAATTCTGCTGTTAGAATATTTTTTATGCGCTGGAAGAAAAAATATCAGATCATGTACAGCTTTAAACACTGCGCAAAAACTTATCTGTGGATAAATCGATACATTGTTCCATGTTTCATGAAATCTTTCAGTTCTTATACATTACACAATTTACGATCCATCATTTTATCTGAACGCATTTTGTATTCATTTGCACAATCTGATCGTTGACTTGACAAAAATAATTATAGGTTAAGATTGATATTGATTTCTTCTATCCTGATGTTTGTGCATTATGCAAAAATGTTGATAACATGCGACTATATGCATATAAATTATTTGTCGAGGATGTGTGGTATGAATCTTTACTCAATCGCGTACCCTAAGCGTATGCTCAATGTACATATCTACTAGTGATTCAAATATCTACATAAAAGGTGAAGATAACGAACAGTGATGAATCTCACAACTCCTACAAGCAATACAAAATAGATAGTTGGACAAACACGGACCCCTGGACACACCAGAGGTGGGATCAGGTGCCTAGGAGGAGTAAGCATCCCCTGTCGATTGGTCACACCTACCGTGAGTCATATCCTGATCAGGTAAACGGAGTTATCCGTAGTCAAAATCAGTGTGTCAAGAACGGCCTAACAACCGGTATGAAACACGTCAGACAGCATTTGACCCAATGATAGGTTGTATTGACGGACAAGATCGTTATAACGACCATAGAATTTGCGAAATGCTGACTTCAATCGAGACTGTTGAAACCCCTGTACCATTAACCATTATCATATATCTCTCTTATGTTAGAACTATAAAACTCGAGCTATGAAATGTACACATTCATTATTTATATAGCATTTTTATCAAGGAGAGGACTATCTAAGTTTTTAAGAACTTGTGTCCAATCCAATCCTTTTGACTCTAATATGTTCAATTCATTCTTTATATACTTATCGTAAATGTAAAATGAGAAGCAATCAATTTTCACAAAGTTGTCAATATGGTTCAGTGTCATCCGGCGGATCAAATACACTGGGTCTACACAAGAAGCATCCGACGGATCGAATACACTGTGCCTATACAGGAAGCATTCGATGGATCAAACACACTATGTATCCGACGGATCAAATACACTGTGTCTAATCCGATGGATCAAATACAATTTGTCTACCATGAAGCATCCGTTGGAACAAATACAGTGAGTCGGAACGAAGCATCCGACGGATTAGATACACATTGTGTCAGTACGGGAGAATTAATTATTCAATGGATGAAGTACTAGTATACTGATCTACGAATCGTTCTGGGGACGAATCACAATAATGCAAAAGAGTGCCTGAGACCTTATTCTATCAATAGGTTTTTTTTCCATCACTTGATGGCGGCATACCGTGGTAAATGTACAACAGTATAATATATAAAGACTTTATTTAGGATCACCCTCTGCTATTTTCTAAATGAAGACAAGAAGTACTCACGTCGATGACAAGAAAATCCGATCCCGTCATCCTAACCTTCATCATCCTGCACGTGTCGGTCTGCTCCGAGTGTCGTCTGGTTCCAGTAATGGAACATTACAATAAAACTGTCGGTCCACTTTTTATAGGCGGATACTTACAGCTTAACTAATTGAATAGATAACAAGGACGAACCGATGTATTGAAGCTGATGGGAGACTTTGATTTTAATCAAGTGATATATGATCAATAGTTTTGAAAAGCGATTTAGGTGTTTCACTGCGAAACAATTCATGATGATAGATTATTGGGAGGGAAGGTAAGTGATTTGATTATTCTAGAGATAAACCAACACTGTGTTGTCATTTTAAAGTGTTTCTATAATTCAAAATACCTGCTTATAAGCTCAGTGGTCGATTTTCATAGGTTATAAATATGATGAAAATATTGTTTGTCTCTTAATGTGAAGCTATCAACTTTCAAAAACAT